>NW_026921337.1:0-189340 GCF_032062105.1 Saccostrea cuccullata
AAAATAATTTATTATAAATAAAAAATCCCACTGTATTTTTTTTAAAAGGGAAAATTTTCAACAATAAACATTTTTCATATTAAAGAAATAACAATAAGAATTTTGTCATTGTTTTAGAATAAGTATTATAAAATTACGCATTTACTTTAAATCAACTATAAAAATATCTATGTATGAGGGATATATGTAGCTTATTTCATAATAAGGGTCAAAGTAAATAGATACAAGACAATTAAAAAATAAAGAGAGGGTAAAAGAGTAGGGAGAGAGTTGGAGCGAGATGAGAGTAAATGGGTGAATGGAAAAGGGAGGGAGACATCCCCTATCCCCAGAGAGAGAGAGAGAGAGGGGTAGCATTTCTCAACTTTCCATCATCATCAAATCAACTACTTTTCATTCCCTAGGTCTAGGCATATTTTGTAAGGAATTTGTATGTTTTATCCACCTCCTAACTCTCACAATCGTCTCTACAGTCCAAAAAAAAAAATCTGGTTTTGACAGATTCACAACAGGCAAACTCATAACTATAGAAAATTATTAGAGTATTGAATCACCAAACTCGGCCAATACTGCAGTATATGCATCTTAGGTAGGAGGTGTGTAGCGTCCTATTTCAAGGTGACTGTGATGTTTAATTTAAGGAGGGATTCCTGTCTGGTTTCTGACTAGATGAAATATTTAAAGTGTTTTTTATGGAACGCCGTCACTGCCTTATAGCAGAACACTACAATTGCATTGTATCAACTTTCCATTACATTATGTCAACTATTTATGACACTTACACACACTACTATTGCGTTATGTCAACTTTCCATTACATTATGTTAAGTCTTTATGACATTTACACACACTGCTAATTGTGTTATGTCAACTTTCCATTACATTACGTTAAGTCTTTATGGCATAAACTCGCACTTCAATAGCATTGCGTCAATCTTCCATTGCATTATATCAACCCTTTCTGACATTAATTCAAAACAATTCTACGTGGTGTAAAGATGTTTTTATATAATTTCAACTCATTATTACATTATGTGCACTCTCCACTATTTCATCTAGTCGTTCATTATATGATGTGAATTTATCTTTAATTCAATATCAAGTCACTATATAACACGCTGTCAGAATTTCATTACATGATGTGAAAAAAATTGTCACATGTGGCCAATTCTTTTCTTTATTGTGTCATTAATATGCTACATGACGACGGAATTCTATTACACGATGTCAATTTTCCCTTACTTTTTGACAAATCATTATTATGTTATGCCATTGTATCTTTACATTGTGTCTAAAATGCTTAGCCTCTTGTTAGTATATCTTAGAATATTTCAACTCTTTATTGTGTGACGTAAGGTTTACGTTATGCCTAAAAGTTCGTTTTGTGTTTTCAATATTACATGCACATATGTCAAACATGCAAATAATTTAAATTAAACATATCAAATATTAAATTATACACAAGACTTAATTAGTCCTTAATCAAATATCAGGTTAAATTTAGAAATAGGATCATGTTCCCATGGATTTTTTATTGACGATTTTTTTTAACGTTGAAATTCAATGGTCGTTTAATCTCATAATTACCGCAAATCAAATAGTATGTGTCATGCAGCAATATTTTTCTTTTTATTTTGAATTAATTATTAAAGTCCGAAGCTTCTGATCTAACAATAAAACACTGTCCTAAGCTTTTTATCAGTCTTTAACCCTCCTTTTTTTTTTTTTTTTTTTTTTTAAGTGTAAACACATCGCATATTTCAAACGTGCACTGGTGGGTGTGGGGAGATGGGGGATCCCGCCCTCTCATCTTTAGTGACCAAAATATGCATGAAATTAATCAATTGATTTTACTTTGTAGGACATTGCATTAGTTTTACATAAAGTATAAGTGAAATAAGTTGAAACGTTTTTATAAAAAAAATCTAAAGCCTGAGAGCTTCCAGGCTTTCACTGCCTGATCCCCAACTTAGACACCATATCGTCCCCCTATAGCTACTCTTTTCAAGAACCATATGAGCCCATGTTTACTAAGGCATGGTCAATTGATTTAAGTGAGGGACTGGTAGATTTTTGTAACAGAATTCTGGTCCTGGAATGGTTGAAAAATGACTAATTCCAGTGACGTTGCATCGTTTTTGAAAGTTGGGGAAGGTTTGTCAGCCAGAAAAAAATTAACGTACAAAAAAAAAAGGAAAAAAAAAAAATCCAAACTCAAAAATCCTATTTCGGTTGAAAGGGGGGGGGGGGGGTGGCAACTTCGATCAGCCCTAAAAAAAATTAAAAACTACATTACCCTTATACTTCAGCAAAAAGTGGGGCTGAATTTCAATGACCATTTTCTACGATAAAGTTATGTCGGAAATAAGAGGAAGTCAGCCACCCCCCCCCCCCTATATAATGTGTCTAATTCGACCTAATTAACCAGAACACCCCCCCCCTTCCCCGTCGTGAAAACATTATCAACTTTGACATAATGTAAATGTATTTTACAGAACGTAATGAACATTTGTAATCAACATAATAAAGAATGAACACAATGTAAAGAAAGTTTTAAATCACATAAGAAAGAGTTAACATATTCTTATTAAATATCCACATAAAGGAATGGAGTTTTGACATAATGTAATAAAGTGTTTATATAATAAAATATGGAACGCCGGGACTGTCTCCATAATATATGTTCACATTATAGTATAAACCTTTTTACATCACGTAATAAAGCACTGACATAAAGGTAAGATGTATTCACTTCACATTGTGATGACCTCGGCGTAAAATAAAGATATATTAACATCACGTAATAATGCTTTGCTATAACAGAAATATACACTCACAATAGGGAATGAACTTTGACTTAATGTAATGATAAATTTAATCTTAGAACACATGTAAAACGAAATTAACTTGACGTGATGCAATTTTGACCTCACATATTAAAGAAATGAAATAATATAAAGAAACATTCATTTCACGTAATAAAGTTTTAACACAATGTAAACATATTTTCACTTCACATAATGAACTTTGGACTTCAAGTTATAAAGTGCTGACATAATGGAAGAATGTGTTTACTTCATGTAATGCAGCATTGACATGATGTAAAGATATTTTTACATCACCCCACAAAAAATTTACATAACGTAAAGATATGTTCACATCACGTAATGATAGATTGACATAATGAATGCATAGTTTTATGCTATAAGGCAGTGATGGCGTTCCATAGTTTTTGCTTTTATGTGCTATACATAATATTTAGATGTAATTATTTATACATGCATGAAATTGCATTTCATGATAATTGTACAATATCTTTATAGAAATGTTAAACTGTGTTGAAAGTCTTACAGGGATTAAATTTTCTGTTGGGTATAGCAGAGCATCTTTTCTGCTCCAAAATTACTATAGAACAATGAATTTATTTAAAAATTTGACACAAAGACTTGCAAAAATAGTCATTTTCAATAAAATTAATAATAAGTGACTACATTTTTGAAACAAATCAAATAAATATGATTTTCAAAACACAATACAATTATGTTTCTTTAAAAACTCTCAGTCTAAGTACAAATTTATCAAAAAATAATATAAAAGCAGTATTTTTTCGTTTTTGACACCGTGAAGCATAAACTGGAAAGTTGACAAATAGAATTTTTACATGATCCATGCAAATTTGGTTCAATTCCTGAAATACATGTATTAGGTTTAAAAAGTTAGTAAATCACAACCTATATAAAATATATATTTTTTTTAATGGAGAACAATTTAAAATACTGGGGGTAATTTGTGAATGCCCCAACACGAAAATATTGGCTTCCGTCTTCCTCCCTACTGTGTCGCCGTAAACTATAGTGTACAGCCGAAAACCTAGTTTATCGACTATGAAACTATGTTTAGCTCATTTTTGTGAATTTGGTGTGCCATATTACTGGTCAGAGACCATGGCAGAAGAGCTTATGCGATAGTACATGTAATGCGTCCGTCGTCAGTCAGTCTGTCTAGCTGTCTGTCTGTAAACATATTTTCAAAATGCTACTCCTCCTACAGTTTTTGTCTGATTTCAATCTTAAAATATAAAACATTATGTGAAATGCTTTCCTAAATTGCTCCTCCTACAGTTTTGGTCTGATTTCAGTATAACTTGGCACACAAGCAGATTACATTGAGATACATAATTCTGTATATCGGTTTTTGATTACGATGAACGGTGTTGCCGTGGTAACTAAAAATAGAAATTTCTTTAAAATAATTTAAAAATGCTATCACAAATACAGTTTTTGTTTGAATACGATATAATGTGGCATGCAGATAAACTACACTAAGATACATTATTGTCTTTATTACTTTTTAAAAATTTATTTCAAACAATGATGTTGCCATGGTAACTAAATTGAAAATTCTTTAAAATTTTATTAAAAGCTACTGCTACAGTTGCAGTCTTATTGCAATATTGCTCTTTTACTTCTAGAACGTTTCCCTTGTACTGAACAAATTTAAAGTATTTTTTGAAATCAATATTTTATTATGTAGTCAAATAACATACTAGTAAGTGAAACGAACATTAGGTATTGTCCATTTACTTATGTTATTTGACTTTATATACATGTAATAAAATACCGATTTCAAAAAAACTTTAAATTAAAACATTAGGTATTGTCATCAAGTCCTCTCAAAGGGTCATGGTTACAAATGTTAACAATTATCAACAAGAGGCCCATGGGCCACATCGCTCACCCGAGAAGCTTTGACCATGCTATTCTTAACAAGATTTCCCCCCTTGTAATACCTGTTTTGACCTCATCGTACCCAACAGGTCATAATTTGGACAAGTTAAAATCTACACTACCCCAGGATGCTTCCACATAAGTTTCAGCTTTTCTGGCCCAGTGGTTTTTGAGAAGGTTTTTAAAGATTTTTCCTATAAATTTCTATGTAAAACTTTGATTCCCTATTGTGGCCCTGCCCAACCCCCGGGGGTCATGACTTGAACAATTTAAAATCTACACTACCCCAGGATGCTTCCACATAAGTTTCAGCTTTTCTGGCCCAGTGGTTCTTGAGATTTTTTAATGCCCCATCCTATTTTTGTATTTTCTTGATTATCTCCCCTAGTAAGAAGACCTGGCCTTCATTTTGACAATTTCAATTCCCCTTCACCCAACAATGCTTTGTACCAAGTTTGGTTAAAATCAGCCCAGTGGTTCTTGAGAAGAAGTTGAAAATGTGAAAAGTTTACAGACGGACAGGCGGAAGGCAGACGGACAAAATGTGATCAGAAAATCTCACTTAAGCCTTCGGCTCAGGTGAGCTAAAAATGTTAAACAGTTGACAATGACAAGTATTCATAATTATAATGAATTATAGAAATGATTTCAATTTTTATTTTAAGATAAAAAGATATAAAAAAAAAGACAAAGTATTAACAAACACAAATGAATAGGAATATGAAATAAGTGCATATAAACAGATAAATATGCATAGAGAGATACTAAAACATAGGTAATCAAAGATTACAAAACTTATCTCAACAAATGTCATTTTTAAGTAAGAAAAAGTCCTCACATTAACAATCTAAAAGTGTACATCCCAAGAGGCAATTTGATCTGATAGGGCTTGCAGTTACTTGGGAACTTAGTCACTCATCCAGAAAATATAATTCAAATCCAGCATATGAATCAAGTTTTAAGAACATTCACCCCCTGATGCATCATCCATGCAAGTTTGTTTAAGAAAAGCCTTAATTATAATGGTCCCTCGGTCATCTGGAAAATCAAGTCCATGGCAGTACCATACTAGTTCCGGTAACATATGGCTTCTGGTTGCTTTAGAATGAATCACCATCAAAATCTTTAAGATGGTCACTCAACTGGAAAATGTAGGTCTGAGCCCATATCTGAAGAAATCTAGTAGTGTGCATCCTTTGATAAATCATCCAATCAGACCATGCAAGGTTGGTCAACATACAGGGCTTAAGCATCTCTGAATAATGCACAGTACAGAAGTACACTAAAAACCTTACCCTGTACAGAAACTCAATAAGGGCTTATCAAATGATATTTTTTTATTCAATATAACAAATTGTTGAATTTGTTGTAAAAAATCAAATTTTAAAAATTTTGAATTTGATATAACAAATTTTAATTTGGTAACAGTAATATAGATTTCTAATATCTGGTGTAATGAATTTCATTTGAACAAATTCTTTGATATAACGAAATGAATTTGTTAAAATGAATTCAACAACTTGCTTTATTGAATTTTCATATATTTTCTGAATTAAATTCATTGTAGCAAATTTAAGAATACATCAACACCAATGACAGAAAATGGACAAATTTCAATCAGAAAAGCTCACTTGAGCTTTTGGCTCAGGTGAGCTTAAAAGGACAAAAGGCAAATAAACAAGAAATATACATCAACATTAATTTACCTGCATTTCATTTCCAGAATTAAAAAAAATCAACTGCCTGCATTCATTTCCAGAAATAAAAAAAATCAACTTCAAAAGTACAATACAACGACCAAAATTTGAAAGAAGGTAATTTCCACAATAAATAGGATTTTCAAATTAGCTAAAAATATACAATAGAAGTATTCTCCATTATAAATTGTAAAGATGTACACACCGGTATCAACTCACTCTCTATCTCTCTAAACACAAGGAAGATTCTCAAAATATCCATATACGGGTATTTTCAAATTCTCTAGGAGTCCATACTAGATCCTGACCAAGACCTCAGGTAGACCATTTTAAGCAGGTCAAGGTCACTGTTTTTTAACAGGTTTTGTAAACTGCTGGAGCTGGTACATGCAGCAAAAATCTGTTTCATACCCTGAACGTGTGACAGCGCAATGTCATACCTAAAACAAAGCATTCATTGTTAGAGGTCAACATTCTACATCAGTTTTAAGTACATACCAGTATACATACAAAAATCTAAATAGATGAAAATAATTATATATTTAAATATTATTTTAAAATAAGCTGTATTGATACAGCAATATTATATTGATTGTACTAATCGTGTGTCTCAATGATACTGGTATGACCTATCGTCAATCTGGAAACATGATACCAGAAGTGGTTTTATAACTATAAAAAAAACAATAATTAAAGGTTTTTGAGAATGGCATCTAAAAGCGAAATGAGCATAGTGGAATTTAAATCTGGCATTTGAAAATCTTTAAAAATTAATTTCTATTGTAAGTGATTGAGTAAATAAAGTTTCCTTTTCCAAATAATACAATAAAATTGCTTTTATACACATGATGTTATACTGTTTTACCATTATTATTTCATTATACAGAATTAAAGAAACAATTTTCTGCTTTACATTGTATATTTAATTGTATCATGATATACATTGGTAATTGTGATCTGTATCGTATCATGACACTACCCACAAGACTCAAGTCTATATTATACTAATTATATTATACCTTTCTGGGTAATGGTACTATTGTGCCGTGGGAGAGAGAATGCAGAGTAGATGCAGTTCATTCCTTGCGAAAAATGTGTGCAATTGCAACATTTTATGCCAAAAATGCAGTAGGAAGGTTTACAGATTAGAAAAGATTGTGGCAGAATCAGTTAGGTAGTATGTGACGTTGCCAAAATCCAGGCATCAGGTATACAAAGCTTCATACAAAGGATGTATCTGTAAATACTGAGGGAGGGTCAGATGAACATACAGTTGACTAGATCTAAAGTGATGCATGAGATACAAAAAACTACATGCATGTGGCCTAAAGTCATTGACGGATACGGACATTGACACGCTTTTCCTATAGAGGGGAACCAATATCAGCCCTATAGGTCAACACATATATTTTTACCGAGCAGTGATCCTCTGCGGCCAAATCTGACTATTAAAATCTTAAGTGAGGGTGATTACTACATGAATTACCTTTGTTCTTTCATCATCTTCTCCTCTAAATCTTCTAAACATTTTCTAAAATGAACTGGATCATCTGGATCTAAACCTAAATAAAATAAACATCACTGTCATCTATAACACTACGAGGTAAAATATAGGATAAAATACAATGGATATGGCAAAGTGTGTATATGCAGTTAAAAAATACCTTAAGTTTTTTCTTTATTATTTTTGTTTTATTTCTGATAGTTCAGTAATTAAACTTGTTCAAGTGGAATACAAATTTGTAATGAGATAATGGTAGATTCTAGCATCTCGTTTTTATGATAATTAGTGGACTGGTGATTTGCTTTAATGGCTAACAAAATTAAATGTGGCTAATCAGTATAGACTAGTACTTTAAACAGTTAATTTCGAACTGAGATATGTTTTCTTTGCTTTGCCTTGAACAATTCAAACTACAATGAAAAATCATATACAGTGGAGACTCATTATTCCAGACATTAACATGATTAAATGCAGAACCTATTGGAAGACATTTGTAAGGATCAGAATAAACTCATAAACTGAGGCGAGGATACTTACCTCTGCTGAGGAAGTCACTAGGAGGAACTAAACCTGAGGATACTTACCCCCGCTGAGGAAGTCACTGGGAGGAACTAGACCTGAGTTGAGGATACTTACCTCCACTGAGGAAGTCACTGGGAGGAACTAGCCCTGAGTTGAGGATACTTACCTCCGCTGAGAAAGTCACTGGGAGGAGCTAGACCTGAGTTGATGATATACCTTCACTGAGGAAGTCACTGGGAGGAACTAGACCTGAGTTGAGGATACTTACCTCCACTGAGGAAGTCACTGGGAGGAACTAGACCTGAGTTGAGGATACTTACCTCCACTGAGGAAGTCACTGGGAGGAACTAGACCTGAGTTGAGGATACTTACCTCCACTGAGGAAGTCACTGGGAGGAACTAGCCCTGAGTTGAGGATACTTACCTCCACTGAGGAAGTCACTGGGAGGAACTAGCCCTGAGTTGAGGATACTGACCTTCACTGAGGAAGTCACAGGGAGGAACTAACCCTGAGGATACTTACCCCCGCTGAGGAAGTCACAGGGAGGAACTAGTCCTGAATTGAGGATTTCCAGGATCTCGTCATGAGTAACGATCCACTGCAGTGATATTGTCTCATATAAATCAGTGTTCTTACACTTGTCTTCTGCGGACACCAAAGAATCTGAAAACATTATAGATTTATATAGCTAAAAAGATTTTTATCATGATCAATAAAATACTGTTTTATGAGTAACTGAATATTACCAATGCCAGCACTGCATTTACAACTTAAAAATATATATCATTTTCATGTGTTGAAATAAGACTTCTCCTGATGACAGTGATATGATAATGAGGTCCATGGGCCACAATCTCACCTGAGTTAACAATGTACTCTAGCCCTGCTATTCTAGATATGTATTTAATAAATATCCTCCCCCAAAATATTAATGTACATGTGTTCTTCTGCATTTTTTCAGCTTCTGTGGCCAAGCCTTATTTACAGGGGTTGAGATTGAAAAAACAAGAGGCCCATGGGCCTTATAGGTCACCATGCAACAACTTTCCAGTGATTGAATTTGATTCATGTTTTAAGCCAGATGCTATGGCATTCACAATTTTGAAAGAGGCACCCGCAGCACTGTTAAGGCTAGAAAAAGGGGCGGGGCCTAATTTATACGGGAAAAGTTTACTGTGACGTCACACAAAAATACGACTTTTATGCATTCATCATATTACCCGAAAATGAAATAATTTGCAACGTTAAACTGTATTAGCATAATAAACAACAATAAAACTTACCAATGCATTAACAAAAGTGGCTAGTTAAATCCCATACTGCTGGTTTTAAACAAATCACTGATCTCGATGAACTTGTCAATCATGACCTCATTTTGGTAAAAATGACGTATTTCATGTACTGTGAGAGGCAGATTTGGGAATTTTTTAACAATGAAAAATGCGTTTTATTATAAAACAGAATATTATTAAAAGGTTTTTAATAGGCTAATAATACCAATGTATATCCTTTGTTAAGTGCGATTATTCATCAACTATCGAGAGAATGTATTTAAATAATTCTGTCGTGTTTTAATGTTCAGGTTAGGTACTGTAAACCAACTTTTATTCGCGGCTACTTTATTTCGCGATTTACCAGGGGTTAACTAGTTCGCGACGATTAATTTTTGCAATCAAACCTTTTTGAATTTCCTCTTAGTAGACACAGAGACTTGAAGGACCGGTTCGCTGCGAGAAATTTTCGCGATGATGAGGCTGTCGCGGACCTCGCGAAAATTTCTCGCACGCGAATAAAAGTTGGTTTACAGTATATTTTGCATCGAGGTGCCTCATAAAATCGCTTTTTCGCAAGGGCATACACTTAATAAATCTTGACTATTTTTTGAATATAAATAAAGGATATGTTCCTTAACTTGAAAAGTGCTGCTGCTTTCTTTAAATCGAGAGCATGACTTCATAAGTACAAAAATATTTGGTAAAAGTCAAACATATTTCGACATCAGCCTATTTACTTGAAATTATAACTATTAAAATGCGAATTCTTTTCAAAGCAGCAGCACTTTCCAGAAAGTACAAAATATGCAGAAACAATTAATAGTATGAATTTTTAATTTCAACTAGGGTATGCCCTTGCGATATTGAAATTTGTTATTGACCTACATTCCGTGTACCTACTATGCATTCATCACGTGACTGTCCATCGATGGGACCAAAGTCCATACAGTACAGAGTAGGTTATACTATGCTATTTCCATAAGTATTTAAGTTCTGTGATAATAGAACAGCTGAATAAAAATAAATTCAGTTTTAAAAACCAGAAGTCTCTGTCGAGACTGTAGCTCTACTGGTTTGTACTTATAATAAAGGATGAAAAAGAAGCCATTGCCATCAGACCAAAACTGTAAAAGAGGTAGCATTTTAAAGAAATTTCAGACATTTCTACTTTAAGTAACAATGGCAACACCGTTCATCAAAATCAAAAACCGATGCACTGTATTATATATCTTAGTATAGTCTACTTGTGTGCCAAGTAATATTGAAATCAGACCAATATTGTAGGAGGAGTAGAGTTTTAAAGGAATTTCACAGAAAATTCTATTTTTAGTTACATGGCAACACTGTTCATCAAATCAAAAACTGATGCACTATTTTATGTATCTTAGTGTAGTCTACTTGTGTGCCAAGTAATATTGAAATCAGATCAAAACTGTAGAAAAAGTAGCGTTTTAAAGGAATTTCACAGAAAATTCTATTCTTAGTAACCATGACAATATCGTTCATCAAAATCAAAAATCAATGCACTATTTTATGTATATCTTAGTGAAGTCTACTTGTATGCCAAGTTATATTGAAATCAGACCAAAACTATAGAAGAAGAAGCATTTTAAAGGAATTTCACAGAAAATTCTATTTTTAGTAACCATGGCAACACCGTTCGTTGAAATCAAAAACTGATGCACTATTTTATGTATCTTAGTGTAGTCTACTTGTGTGCCAAGTTATACTGAAATCAGATCAAAACTGTAGGAAGAGTAGCATTTTAAATGAATTTCACTGAAAATTCTATTTTTAGTAACCATGGCAACATCGTTCATCGAAATCAAAAACCGATGCACTATTTTATGAATCTTAGTGTAGTCTACTTGTGTGCCAAGTTATACTGAAATCAGATCAAAACTGTAGGAGGAGTAGCATTTTGAATGAATTTCACAGAAAATTCTATTTTTAGTAACCATGGCAACACCGTTCATTGAAATAAAAAAACGATGCACTATTCTATGTATCTTAGTGTAGTCTACTTGTGTGCCAAGTTATATTAAAATCAGACCAAAACTGTAGGAGGAGTAGCGTTTTGAATAATTGTTTACAGACAGACGGACAGACAAAAGGACGGACGACGGACACCTTACTATCGCATAAGCTCTTCTGGTCTCTGACCAGTAGAGCTAACAATACCCGTTTTTGCACTTCTATTTTCTGTTGATTTCTCATAGTAAGCCTTAACAGTGCTGCGCATTGATCATCATAACTATACACTTAGCAACTGCTTCGTTTGGTTACTTAATACCCATAGACAGGGTAGGGGAACAAAAAATGCATTTCAACTAATTAGTAATATTCAGCAATAATCAGTAGTGCCCCATACCACACATGAACCCCTGACCCTAGGTCCACACATTGCACAATTTTTGAAAAGGCACCCTTGCTTTTCAAAAATATTTGATTAATACCAAGGAGCAGATTTCAAACAATTCATTCATTTTCAGTATATAAGTACAGTCCCCCCCCTATGGTATCCCTGATCCTGGGGCCTTGAAATTCACAATTCTGGAAGATTAGGGCCCTTGCTCATCATAAACATACAGGTAGTTGATCTGCTTAATACCCAGGAGCAGAGAAGAAGATTTTCAAAGAATTCATGTTTTTATATAACTATATAATCAATATATATATACATATATAACCCCTGACCCTGGGGCCATAAAATTCACAACTTTGTAAGAGGCATTTTTGCTCATCATAACTATGTACTTAGTTAGTTTAGTGCTGGTTTATTTAATACCCTGGAGCAGAGAAGAACATTTTCACAGAATTCATGTTTTTTAACTATTATACAATTAATTACCCCTTTTGAGGTCAACATGGTGAAATAAGGACCCGAGACCTGGCCCATGAGGTGACCTGACCTGACCAAGGCCGTGTAGCGGCCGAGGTCAGGGCAGGTCATCGAGTGGGCCAGGTCGAGGGTCCTTATTTCACCATGTTGAACTCACAAGGGGTAATCAATTGTTTTATTATACCGATATATATAACGAAAAGTATGAATCTCTAATCGTTATCAATTCTTTCTTTGATCGGGATCGGGTAAAATTCGCTACACTTCCAAGTTGTTTACATTGACGTCTGCAAGTCGTGTAAGTTTTTGCATCATGATTTACTGATTAAAACAATTTGGCTGATAGCGACATACATTGTTATAACTACCGATTACTTTTACTCTACAGTCAAAATTCAACAAGAATTCAACTCTTTAAAGAATCGCTTCTACATTCCATTGAAAGATATTTTGAAATGAGTAAAACCGTTTAAGTTAACGATAAAATTTTCCCGTATTCTGTATGGTTATGTAAAACAGACCATGTACTATTTTTAAAAACGTTGTTTTTCTCGACTAATTATTATCTTATACATTAACTTCACCCAAAAAGGAATTTTTTGATTAAGAGGTCATTTTTTTAGCGGTCATTAATTATAATGACTGGGTCATTATATCCCACGTGCAATGATTCCTAGGTCATTATTGCTGTAAACAGTACCATTTGGAGTCATTGTTGTGTTTTAAAGTTTTCTTTCCAGCCAATCAAATTCAAGTATTATCAATAGAGGTATAATAAATAATCAATAGACCCCTAACACCAGAACCCCTGACCCTGGGGCCATAAAATTCACAATTTTGGTAGAGGCACTCTTGCTTATCATTACTATGTACTTAGTCTATTTAATACCCAGGAGCAGAGAAGAAGATTTTCAAAGAAATAATGCATTTTCACTATATACTCATTTTAGCCCCGCCGTAGCACTAGAACCCCTGACCCCAGGGCCATGAATTTCACAATTTTGGTAGAGGACTCAATGCTGATTACAATCATGCAAACAGTTTGACTGCTTGATGTACAGGAGTAAAGAAGAAGATTTTTATAGATTGCATTAATTTTAGTGGTTTTGGCCCCACCCCTTAGGCCCCAGGGAGGCAGGGATCAAAAAATTCACAATTTTTTTCCCCTTCACCCATGGATGCTTTATGCCAAATTTGGTTGAAGTTGGTTCAGTGGTTGCAGAGAAGAAGATGAAAATGTTCAAATGTTAACGCACGACGACGGACGAAAAAAGATAGCAATAGATCTACAGTACAATGATTTCTTATATAATCCTATGTAAAACTTTGATCCCCTGTTGTTGCCCAATTCTACCCCAAGGGGCCATGATTTGAACAAACTTGAATCTACACTATGTGTGGATGCATTCATATCAATAAAACTATTGAGAGATGATTTTTACCTAAATATTTCTGTATAAAACTTTGAAAAGTTAAAATCTGATCAGGAAAGCTGACTTGAGTTCTCAGCTCAGGTAAGCTTTGTTGATATGCAATTAACCTGTATGATTGAATGTCTTTACCTATCATTTCTTCTAATGAATTGCCTGGGTACTTCCTTTGTTCATACCAGCCACTTTGGTCTTCTCCTTAATAAGAAACAAATTTTAAATGAATAAATTAAAATGCTGCCAGAATACATTACAGAGACTCTGAAATTCTGATATGTTTTATACAAGTAATACTGTACCTTGATATTGTGAGGGTCCTGGTCCCTGTACTTGTGGCTGGAAACCAAGGTGTTTCGCCAGAGAAGAGTAATCTAGGAATTCAGAGAAAATGATAAAGTAAAATGGTTGCCGAGGCTTGATAAGACCTAGTATATAATGCAATGACATAATATGATCTAGTTCATATACTGTACACACGGTTATTTTCGCCCAGTGTTATTTTCACCCTTTAACACTTGCAAACAATTCTGCCCCTTTTTCAATTCGCCCAGTCATAGTTTTGTATGAGAAATTATACTGTATTCTTTGAATCTATATTCACCCAAATGAAGGTAGGGCGAAAGGGGAAAAAAAATGGGGGCGAAAATTTCCCAGTATACAGTAAAACTGTGATATGATGAGAGCTGAGTTATACACTTCTGTATAGCATGACCAGATAAGATCAGAGTTGGTTATACACATTCAATGTTGTGATAAAATCAAACCTACATGTAAATTATATACTGCTAGTCAGTCCATGATAAAAGGTGTTTTATATCATGCTTGTCATGCCATGATGAGAGCTGGTTCATATAAAGCTTGTTGTAACATGATGACAGCTGGTTTAAATAAAGCTTGTCATAACATGATGAGGGTTGGTTTTTATATATATATATATATATATATATATATATATATATATATATATATATATATATATATATATATATATATATATATATAATATATATATATATATATATCAAAACTTGGATGCTGTATATTTTATTGCATGACAAACGGCCATTAAACTTGTGGCCGAATATTCGAATACAAATTTTCTATTCGAATATTTGTGAAAAACTATTCATTCGCGAATGTTTGAACAATTGCTTCAGCTCTAGTAATTTTAAAATGATGACTTTTGTGATTTATACCATGAAATACATGCAACATAAACTTTCAAATATGCATTATTTAAATGTCATAAAAAGTTGCAAACTTGATTAGTATAAACCTTATCCATTAATATTATACAATTAATTATACACAATACATACCTTGGAAGATTTCTCTAGACTTGGAGGAGTTGCTGCTTATAACACTTTTGAATTTGTCCATATATCTTTGGTCCTAAAAACAGATAAACTATTAATAGGACAAATATAACCTGCAAGGTGATGTGGTAGTAAAAGATATCTGGCATTTTACTTGCTTCAGATTTACAAATTTTGTTACAATTAACTTGATTAATCATTAGCTAGTTCCAAAATCTGAAGAATTAAGTTTAGCTATATATGATGTTAATAATAGGACAATTTCCAGTTAAGTTTAGACTTTCAGTAAGGCATATGGCATTCTCGACGTTACCTACAATTAGCTTCTGAAATTTACACAGCTTTCCTTCACTGTCAAAATATACATAGGATAGAAATTTGCTTGAATGTCAACAGACTTACATGTAGGTCGTCTTATCATTGTCAACAAAAATTTAAAGTTCCTGATGTTATTAATTTCTTAACCAATGAGAATCTATTTGCCATTTGAAAGACGCTAATTATGTTGCACCGAGAATGCCACGCCTTACTTAAAGTCCAAGCTAACCTGAGAACTGTAATAATATCCTTACGCTAACGTTCTATGTTAAGATTACAAAAGATTAATTTTTTGACAGTTATAGATATAAAATATGGATGGTTACATGATCAAATTCCATAAAAGCCCCGACAGTGTGTTTATACAGTGATAGACAGACCTTCCTTAAGCACCAATAAGAAAATTTTATTTTATCATGTTTATATTATATGAGGAAAAATTTGCAATGTATTAAAACATTTTCCGACAAGCAGCAAATCTAACACAGTTCAAAATGCTATAGACATGATAAATAATAGAAAAAGAGGCCCATTGACCATGTTGCTCACCTGAGCACATGGGCTAGATAAAGTAATTACCAAAAATCAGATCAGTATTAAAAAGGACCATAGTTGTGCAGTATTGACCAATATTTGCCAAAAAAAAATCAAACTTTGACCATGTTGACAAAGAATTATATAATAATCTAATGATAATGATAATGTTCTAAAACAGAGTTATCCCGGTATATCTGCAGACTTCAAAGCACTGAATCTGATGATAATGATAATGTTCTAAAACAGATTGATTTTTTATAAGCCATGATGCCATATATTTGATATGACTTCAGGAAAATGACGTAAAGAGCAAGAGCCACTTTTGGCCTTATTTGGCCCTGAGAATTTCTGAAAAATAAAAACTGCTCAGTTTAGGTTGCAAATGCAATATTTATCACTTGGAGTGTTGGTGACCATGCATCTATTAATCATGATGTAATTTTCCCTCTCGTCAATGCATTAGGACGTCATAAAATGCGTCATTTTCCTCTTATCCTGTAAATTTGTTTGAAAATGGCCTAAAGTTGAAGTATTTTTTCAGTATTTAATAAAGAGCACAACAAAATATGCAAAAAAATAATGAAAGATCTTTTGCTGAAGATCAAAAAACATATTTGAATATTTTTTGGATCGTGGGCTGTGCACATATTTTAATTCTTTGCTGAAGGTAGTCAAATACACATGTTTTCTGCAAATTTCAAGAACACTGCAAATTCTCAAAGCCTGCATGTTTTCCAATATCTGGATTCTCAAAAAGAAATTTTATTATAGGAAATGAAAGCACCAAGTGTCTACTTTGTTTTGATATATGAAGTGGGAAAGAGGGTGATAGTTAATTAATTGATATAAGTACAGGGCCATTTTATGCATAAAGTGAACCTAGCTCTTTGAATTTTCCACAAATCTACAGAAAAAGGTGTATGCTACCTTAATTGTTATTACATCTGTCAATATTTTGAGTAAAAATCACCCAGCGCAGGTCTGTTCCAGATCATTATTTTGATATAATGTGTAAAATAATAATGTCAATGAAATTTGTAAATATAGTTCTGAAGCAGGCCTGCACTATGTAATTTTTAAAGCTAAATTGAGCAAATTTTGTCATTTTTCTTCCCTCTTTCAGACAAATCTGAATAGTTTGTGCTGTCACAAAATCAAAATTTGTCAATACCTTTATAATTTTTAACATATACATTGCAGAAAATTTAATGGAACCTGCACTGAATATATTAATTCACCTGTATTTTGTGTTAAATTACATCAAACTTTGGAGTGAGCACCACCCTTCCCTACAAATAAATGCAGTAATGTACCTAATCTAGGAGTTTCGTTAAACTGGAAGCAGCATTTGATGGGCTTCCACCAATAAGATTTGTTGTTTTAAAGCTGACTGCATTTAAAACAAAAGTAAAACAAGTAAGAAAGTCGTATGCAAATTGTTTCTAAATAAGATCGCTAAGAAGTGAATGCGCACCTTGGCGCCAATATCGATTGATTTAATGCGCCATTTTTCACTTGAATGTGACTATGGTGCATGTCCTTCCCAATCACTGTTACACTGCACATACCATATATGGTTCTTTAAGGAAGGGGGGACTTGAATTTTGATCTACTTGAGAATATGCCACCAAATCAATATAGCATATACATAAAAAATATTTCCTACCTATTACTTTGTAACAAATTGCTCTCCCATTGTGGATATGCTGTTCTCCAGAATTTTTCAAAGATATTTTGGTATACCGTATAAGCAGAATTTTCAGCGAGGATTCAATTTTGGCATTATTAGCGAGGGTGTTGAGATTGCTAAAATTTAATATCGCTAAAAATTAATTGCGAATCTGTTGTAATAGTATCTCTCATTGGCATTACAAAATTGCTAAAATTATTCTTGCTAAAAATACATTCCAATTTTTGAGGATAAATTGCTAAATTTGCATCTCACTAAAAATAATCCCTCTTATACAGTATTTTCCTGTATGTAAAATATGATCCCACATTGTAACTCCATCCTACCCCCAGGGGTTCTGATTTGAACAATCTTGAATCTACACTACCTGGGGATGCTTTCATATAAATACCACCTATCAAGACTTTGCTGGTCTTGAGAAGATTTTTCCTACATATTTCTATGTAAAACTTTGATTGCCCATTAATATGGAACCAAGACCCCCGGGGTCATGATTTTAACAAAGTTAAATCAACACTACCTACATGACCTAAGGACATGAAGGATGCTTCTATAATAATATAACCATATTCTTTTCAGATGTAAAACTTTGATCATCCATTGTGGCCCCATCCTACCCCCAGGGGTCATGATTTGAACAAACTTGAATCTACACTACCTTAGGATGATTTCACATGAGTTTTATCTTGTTTTTGAGAAGAAGTTTTGAAATGATGTCATTAATTTTTCACTAATTCATTATTATCTCCCCTTTGAAGAGGGCATGGCCCTTCATTTTAACACACTTGAATTCCCTTTATCCAAGGATACTTTGTGGCAAGTTCAGTTGAAATCAGCCCAGTGGTTTTTAATAAGAAGGAGAAGAAGATGAAAATGTGAAAGTTTATGATGACAACAATAACAGCAAGGACGGACAAATTTTGATAAGAAAAGCTCACTTGAGAGTTCAGCTCAGGTGAGCTAAAATCCAAAACAGTGAAAGGTATTGGGAAATATAAGGTCACTTGAGTGGCCCAGATGACTTAAATATCAATACACTGCAGCTTAACCAACTTCATGTATGAAAAAGTTGTAAACTTTCAATTCAAATTCATCATTTTGTTCATTCATAACTTACTTTAATTAAGACTGTGGCAGCCTCACTTTCGAATCTGACTTCACCAGTTTCATTGATCATCATTACACGCTCAATGACATTATTTCCCCTTTCCTTCCAGAAGAAAAGTTCTACACAAGGTACAGGTTCAAACTGATTGAGATAGAAGCACAACAATTCCTTGTCTACCCTTACATGGAACTCCTTAACATCAGGCTGTGTTGTCACAGAACACTCAAGATTCTCATCAAAAAGTAGCTGATTAAAGTTCATAGCTTTTACTGCTAGTTCAGGATCACACCCAACTTCCTTTATTATTTTACTAAACATTGATTTCCTGATCAGATTCAGAATACACACTGCCTCATACCCATCTGCTGGTTTTACAGTATAGGAAATGGAGTAAGAATTTTCACTGGTACTACGCACTGAAATCAACAATGACAAGGTGTTTTCTATGACATGTGGAATAACGTATCTAACACAATCTATCCTGAAGGACTTCCCGGAGATGACCAAGTCTTGTATTCCAATCTCTATCTCCAATGGTTCTGTTGTGAAATCTGATGAAGACTTGCTACCTTCAGATGAAACCAAACCCACTGTAAACCTGGCTGGTGTGTCCGGGTATTCATGATGTCTGTCAAATAGTTCTTTTATCTGAAATCACAAGAGCCCATTAAGTCAATTCTGAAAAAAATCTATAAGTCCTACATCACACTAACTCGTTTAACTGCAACAGAATTTATTCTGTGATTATAAATGAAATCTAATACATATAAATGCTAATTAAAATGTTAAATTTATTACATATAATATGTATACATATTAGATTGAGTCTTGAATTTGACTAAACACTAAAATAAAATTATAATTATCATGTGTTTACGCTAATTTATTTACCAATGGATGATCGTCAGTCTGGCTCTTATATTGCCACAGGCACTCCTTTTTGGGTTCTCTGATGTCAACAGAAGCCATGAGGAGGGAGGATAACTTATAGAAGTTCCTATCAAAAGAAAATAATACAATTATATCAATAATCAGTCTCAATTCATATCAGGAACATGAAGAAAGGTACTCTGATTTCATCACATCTGTGACCGCATGCTAGTCTGTCTATAAGACTTAATTCGGTGGTGGCAGTGGTGCACGTTCATTTTGGGAATTTAGTTCAATTTGAGGAATTAAGTCCAAATTTGTAGGGTAACAATGACAGTTTATTAAAGTGATAATGAATTCCAACATACAGTGTAATCAAAACATAAGATGCAAGTCCATGTCCTAACTAAAATTTAGAAAAAGTTGGCCTAATTGGAAATAAAATCTTAAAGGTTTCTAAGTCTAATTCCGTACATGGTTCTTAACACATGAGCTTCCTAGCTCTGTCACTCTAGATCTCTCTTAACTCTCTATATTTCTCAACTATATATTTCAACTATTTGTAAGGAATAACCCTCCGTACCCCAAAAGGCCATGATTTGATCAAATTTAGATCTTCAATACATCAGGATGCTTACATGTCAATATGTCTAAACATAGCTTTTCTGTTCTTGCGATTTTTCCTTTATTTTTCTATGTAAAACTTTGTTCGACCTTTGTGGCCCCACCCTTTCCCTGGGCGGGGGGGGGGGGGGGGGGGTCCGTTGGTTATGATTTGAACAAACTAATATCTACATTAAGGGGGTTGATTCCATATAAATATCACTGATCATGGCTTTGAAGTACTTGAGAAGAAGATTTAAAAAGATTTCCCTATATATTCCAATGTGAAACTTTCATCGGCCATTGTGGACCCGCCCTACCCCAGGGGGTCATGATTTCAACAATTTAATATCTACACTACCCAAGGATGCTTCCAACTAAGTTTCAGCCTTCCTGTCCCAGTGTTTCTTGAGAAGAAGATTTTTAAAGATTTGTCCTACATACTCCTATGTAAAACTTTGATCGGTCATTGTGGCCCCATCCTACCCCTAAGGGTCATGATTTGAACAAACTTGAATCTACATTACCTGAAGATGATTCCACATGAGTTTCATCTTTCCTGGCCTAGTGGTTCTTGAGAAGAAGATGTTTAAAGATTTTTCCTATATACTCCTATGTAAAACTTTGATCCGCCATTGTGGCCCCACCCTACCCCCGGGGGTCATGATTTGAACAAACTTGAATCTACACTACCTGAAGATGATTCCACATGAGTTTCATCTTTCCTGGCCTAGTGGTTCCTGAGAAGAAGATTTTTAAAGTTTTTTCCTACATACTATGTAAAACTTTGATCGGTCATTGTGGCCCCACCCTACCCCCGGGGGTCATGATTTGAACAAACTAAAATCTACATTAAGGAGGTTGATTCCATATAAATATCACTAATCATGGCTTTGAAGTACTTGAGAAGAAGATTTAAAAAGATTTTCCTATATATTCCAATGTAAAACTTTCATTGGCCATTGTGGCCCCACCCTACCCCCGGGGGTCATGATTTGAACAAACTTGA
This sequence comes from Saccostrea cuccullata, assembly GCF_032062105.1. Classification (NCBI taxonomy): domain Eukaryota; kingdom Metazoa; phylum Mollusca; class Bivalvia; order Ostreida; family Ostreidae; genus Saccostrea; species Saccostrea cuccullata. The sequence continues at coordinate 21,449 of NW_026921337.1, forward strand.
ATCTACACTACCTGAGGATGATTCCACATTGAGTTTCATCTTTCCTGGTCCAGTGGTTCTTGAGAAGAAGATTTTTAAAGATTTTTCCTATATATTCCTATGTAAAACTTTGATCGGCCATTGTGGCCCCACCCTACCCCCAGGGGTCATGATTTGAACAAAAGTGAATCTACACTACCTGAGGATGATTCCACATGAGTTTCATCTTTTCTTGCCCAGTGGTTCTTGAGAAGATTTTTCCTAGGCCAAAATAGAATTATAGTTTGTTTGGAATTGCCTCCCGCCTCATTGAAATGCCCCCCCCTCCTGAAAAAATTTTATTGGCCAAAAGTAAGAAGAATTTTTTTTTATTTAATCAATTTTTTTGCCCATTACATGTATCACATGCACCATAAAAACACTGAAATATAGTGTCAGATCTATGCAAATTGGATTTCTGTGTTGATGATAGATACTTTTTTTTAAGTCAGAAGATGTATTTATACTGTTTTCTGAGATTTTTAACAGAAATTTAAAATTAATCTTCAATTTGAAAAAAAAAAATAATTTCCCTCCCACCCTCCTGTGTCTGAAACCCTTCAGGCGGCAATTCCAAACAAGCAATTTTTTAAGGATGGCCCTATATACTCTTATGTAAAACTTTGATCGGCCATTGTGGCCCCACCCTACCCCTGAGGGTCATGATTTGAACAAAATTGAATCTACATTACCTGAAGATGATTCCACATGAGTTTCATCTTTCCTGGCCTAGTGGTTCTTGAGAAGATGTTTAAAGATTTTTCCTATATATCCTATGTAAAACTTTGATCGGCCATTGTGGCCCCACCCTACCCCCGGGGGTCATGATTTGAACAAACTAAAATCTACATTAAGGAGGTTGATTCCACATGAGTTTCATCTTTCCTGGCCCAGTGGTTCTTGAGAAGAAGATTTTTAAAGATTTTTCCTATATACTCCTATGTAAAATTTTGATTGGCCATTGTGGCCCCACCCTACCCCCTTGGGTTATGATTTGAACAAATTGAATCTACACTACCTGAAGATGATTCCACATGAGTTTCATCTTTCCTGGCCCATTGGTTCTTGAGAAGAAGATTTTTAAAGATTTTTCCTACATACACCTATGTAAAACTTTGATCGGCCATTGTGGCCCCACCCTACCCCCGGGGGTCATGATTTGAACAAACTTGAATCTACACTACCTGAAGATGATTCCTAATGAGTTTCATCTTTCCTGGCCTAGTGGTTCTTGAGAAGAAGACTTTTTAAAAATTCCATTAAATTTTCACTAATTCATAATTATCTCCCCTTGGAAGATGGTGTGGCCCTTCATAAACTTGAATCCCTTTTACCCAGGGATACTTTGTAGCAAGTTTGGTTAAAATTGGCCCAGTGGTTCTTGAAAAGAAGATGAAAATGTGAATTAAAAGTTTATGACAACGACAGACAACGGACAAATTTTGATCAGAAAAGCTCACTTGAGCCTTCAGCTCAGGTGAGCTAAAAAGGAGCTAGTGAAGGTTTGATTAGACTATAGCAAAAATCGTTCATGTTGTACTGTCATTTAAGCAGTAACTTATATTATAAATAATAGTAACTATATAGTTCAGGACCGTAGATATAAATGTTCTTTTTGAATTAATAGGACTAACTTGAAATCTATTTATTACTACATGTATATGTATTTCGTGTTATATGCTTCATTCATCTACCCACCAACCAATCGGTTTTGAAAAGGTTATCCAATAAGCCAGGACATTGTGTAATGCTGATCAGAATGAAGAGTGAAAAGAAGAAGTTAACTGAAATCTAATACTATTGATATTTTTCTAGTGAATAACAAATCATATAGCCTATATTCATGCAGTTATTCACCACCAAAAAACATGTGTATAATATTTACTGAATATTATAGAAAAATGCAAAAAAAACCCCAAAAAAAACACCCATTCAAATGCAGAAAAAATCAGTTTGATAAATTTGGGGTTAAAAACTTTATTTCTCTTCTTCAATCAGCTCATTATATTCTACATAATAGATGAACATATGGGAAACTTCAGCCGATTGAAAACCCCGAGTTCTGCACGTCTCGAGTTTCAGAAAACTCCTCAGGTTATTCCATGTACATACATGTAACTATATATACAGCTGAGAATAATCACATTTTTAATAATGTACATTAGTATTGTCTTATTGAATATTTTAAGATAATTAGATTGTTAAATTGTACGCATTCCAAAATATTACCTTACCTTTACAAGTTTTCAATTTCAACTATACAACCCGACTCAGAGCATGCAGAAACGAAAGCGAAACTTGGCGATTTTTGGAAAACCATTAGTATAAATTTAAACAAGATTCGGCTAAAATTGATGTAGTCCGTGTTTATCATGTTTATATCAATGTATATACATAGCGATAAATTACCATTAACAGTTATTTAAGAAGTTAATTATGATGATCAGTTAAGGACAGGCTCACTTGGATAGGTGATTTTCGAATTTCCTACTGTATTATGACAGCTGGAATGGACTTTTTTCATATGCATTTTTGTCTTATATTTCAAATTTCACTTCATTATTTAAGTGATCATGCATATATTTATGTAATACCGTATATTCCACAATTTCATTTGTTGTTTACAAACCTTTTCACATGGATACGTGTACATGTACTAGCACATGTTGCTTCCACCAAATCTTTCAAAGTAATGTTTACGTTTGATTATCTAAATTCTCATTGGTTGTAAATGCGGAATGTTTACTGTGTCAACGCCAAACCGACAAAAATGTCGCTTTGTAATACATGTTTAACTTTTTCGTTTATTTATCATTTATCTCAGTTTAAATTAAACACAGTAATATCTAAATTTTGACACAAGTATGGGCCTTTATTTTTAAATTGGTACTGGTCTAAATACGACGTCATATTTCTTTACATTGACGTTAAATTATGACGTAGGTTTAGGAGTACGCTAGCGTTGTAAAATTTGGCGCGCCATAGCATAAGTTTTTTTAATGATCCATAGTCCTTGGACAGTTTACACTTATTATACCCCCCGCTTGAAAAGCGGGAGGGTATATAGTAATCGTTAATTCCGTCCGTCCGTCCATCTGTCCGTCCGTCCGTCTGTACGTCTGTCCGTCCGTCCGTCTGTTACGCTTTGGGGTACCCATCTCTTATCCGCAACTCCTCTTATACCACTGAATGAAATTTGATGAAACTTTCACAGAGTCTTTATTACATATTGCCATTGTGCACCTCCTATTTTACTTTTTGATCCGACACATATTTTGGGTTTCCCATAGCAAAACATGGACACTGCCATTTATACACATATGGGAGGCGGGGGTATCATTTAGTGAGCCCATTGCTCACAGTACCTCTAGTTTCCCCTGGCGATACTTACATGCATATAAATATTTTATCGATCGATCGATTGAGAGAGCGAGAGATCTGTGAATATACATCTTGTCTTTATAAAATATATTTATCATTCAAAAAATAAGACTTTTAAAAATAAATTGAAATAATAGATTAAATATATTTAAAAACAGCAGTCACTGATATTAATGTTGAAATCTTCCGATCAAAAGTCACTTTTAAATTGTATTGAACTTGCAACAATTTTTAGAAATAAAATACATCTAGATACACGCAGTATTTATTTATTTATTTTTATTAGCATAATACCGACAATGATTTTATGCTTAAAATATGTCAACAAAAGAAACAACAATAGACTAGGCTGAAAAGACAATATGATCTATTGATAATCCACAGGCGCTTGCGATGTTCTTAAAGAAGATTAATTAATATTGATATGACGACATCTTTTGAGATCTGAGACTAAATTAAGAACTGATTTGTTTTCAGCTTCCAGCTACCTAACGACCCCCCCCCCCCCCCCCCCCAAAAAAAAAAACTAGAGGTACTGTGAGCAATGAGCTCACTAAATGATACCCCCCGCCTCCCATATGAATATATTGGCAGTATCCATGTTTTGCTCTGGAAAATCCAAAATATATGTCAGATCAAAAAGTAAAATAGGAGGTGCACAATGGCAATATGTAATAAAGATTCTGTGAAAGTTTCATTAAATTTCCTTCAGTGGTATGAGAGGAGTTGCGGATAAGAGATGGGTACCCCAAAGCGTAACAGACGGACGGACGGACAGACGGAAGGACGGACGGACGGACGGACAGACGTACAGACGGACGGAAATACCGATTACTATATACCCTCCCGCTTTTCAAGCGGGGGTATAAATATGGACGGAATACCGATTACTATATACCCTCCCGCTTTTCAAGCGGGGGGTATAAAAAACTAGAGGTACTGTGAGCAATGAGCTCACTAAATGATACCCCCCGCCTCCCATATGAATATATTGGCAGTATCCATGTTTTGCTCTGGAAAATCCAAAATATATGTCAGATCAAAAAGTAAAATAGGAGGTGCACAATGGCAATGTGTAATAAAGATTCTGTGAAAGTTTCATTAAATTTCCTTCTGTGGTATGAGAGGAGTTGCGGATAAGAGATGGGTACCCAAAAGCGTAACAGACGGACGGACGGACAGACGGAAGGACGGACGGACAGCTGGACGGACGGACGGCTGGACGTACAGACGGACGGAAATACCGATTACTATATACCCTCTTGCTTTTCAAGCGGGGGGTATAAAAATCACTATAGCCTAGTATTTTCTTTTTAAAGTTTCAAGTTTTGAGACCTGAGATATTGAAATTATTATACCCCCCGCTTGAAAAGTGGGAGGGTATATAGTAATCGGTATTTCCGTCCGTCTGTCTGTCCGTCCGTCCGTCTGTTACGCTTTGGGGTACCCATCTCTTATCCGCAACTCCTCTCATACTACTGAAGGAAATTTAATGAAACTTTCACAGATTCTTAATTATATATTGCCATTGTGCACCTCCTATTTTACTTTTTGATCTGACGTATATTTTTGATTTTCCAGAGCAAAACATGGACACTGCCATTGTATTCATATGGGAGGCAGGGGGTATAATTTAGTGAGCTCATTGCTCACAGTACCTCTAGTTTCATTTTCTATTTTTAATTTTCGTTATTGTCAATCAGGTGGAGCTATTAATCATGTTCAATAAGCTTAGTTTTGATATGTAATAAATTCTGAAAAGTAACATTTTATTAAGCAAACATGTCGAGCTATCCACTATAAAGATTTTTGGGCGTCCTAAAAAAATAAGCTAGGCCCTATACATTATTGGAAAAATGGAAAATAAAAGCAACCAGAGGCCATCTCCAAAAAAAGTTGCACTCTCCCGACCGATGAACTAAAAATGTCCCGACTCAAAACTTTGTTTTAATATGCCAGGACATGATTTGTTAGGTCTTATCCCGATAACTCATATGGTTAAGTTTTTAAGAAAAAAATACCAACTACCTAGCGACTCATTCATTTTAACCAGAGTCGGGAGAGGACTATCAAACATTAGTTGAAAGATGGCCTTTCTATTTAATTCATGTTAAATCAGCAATTAACATATAAAATTGCCACTTTCATTGGCGTCGGAAGCAAATTGAAAGTGGGGGGGGGGGGTAAGTGTAAAGAAAATTTTTTATAACTTCAAAAAAAAAAAAAAAAAAGAATGGCAAGCAAAAAAAAGGGAAATTAAATTTCTCAAACACGAAAATCCTATTTCATGGGAGGATGGGGGGTGGGGGTGGGGGGTAGGTTCGAACTTCAGTACCAAATTTTTTCCCAACCCCACCACTTTCCCTATTTTTAACCTATACTGCGACGTATCTGTGGAAAGTAAGGGGGGATCTTACGAAGCAATGTTCAATGTCTATACTAAGTATATACATGTATCTGGAAAAAAGGGGGGGCTAAGCCCCTAGCCCCCCCCCCCCCCCCCCCCCGGTTCCGACGCCTATGACTTTAACATTGAAATCATGGATGGCGAGTTTTAACTCTCCCCGCCTGTGTCTTAAGGTACATCGATACTCTGATAAGAGAGATAAATCTAAATGACATAGATGTCTATAATTACATATATATATCTTTTATGAACTTTTTTTGGAAAATCATAAAGGTTATAATTAAAGCAACATTTTATATAAGTGAGCAGAGGGTTTATGAGCCTTAAGGTTTTTCAAAAAAATCTCTATGTTTTGCGTTAGCGGACGACTCGGAATTAGTTTTTAGGTATATTTGAAAACAAACACACTATGAAAATGTACAAATACAAAAGTTTGCCAAACAGTTAACTCTTTGAGATCGGCACCCCTTGTTTGTGTATCAAAAATGTTTATTTCGCTACACTAGTAGTTTATATTTGATACAATGTATATTCCCAGATGATGATGAGAAATTCCTCATCTTGTGCTTTTCCATTTCATTATGTGTTTTTTATTCAGATAGAAAGATTTTTTTTTAACTTTAGTGTGGACGCTAAACAAACAAAAGATAAAAAATTGCCTTAGCATGCAATATTACAAGTCATGTTCTGTAACTTCGAGATTCCGAAATAGTGTAACATTGTATCTACAAAATGTTTGAGATGCAACATTGTATTAACAAAATGGTTGAGATGCCTTTGAAGAGAGTCCAATTAGAGCCGTAGTATTAAAGGATATACCTATCTGCATGGCCTCATACAAAAACAAATATTAACACTAGTGCTAAACGAATTAATTAATTATTGCTTTAGAAATATATAAATACGTACATTTCAACACAATTTACCTAAAAATGAAAAGCCGCGATTGCATGCAGGTAAGCTGATGCCATTACATTTCCATTTCAATTTTTTTCTCTGTGATAACTCTTTGAAAGTTAGTGGAGTTGATTTCTTGACAATTCTACCGGAATGTTAATTAGGCAGGTCAATAGCTAAGTTGGCCAAATATGCATGGAAATCTCGTGCAGCTGTCTTTGTATTGACGTCAGTGGGCGAGGACTTTTGAAATTGGTATGGGAGTCCTCATGTTATTTAAATCCATGTCTACATTTTAAAAATCTAAATCTACAATTTTATTTCATAATGAAATGGTAATATAAGGAATCACTGTCTAGTTAGTATAGTACGCTTCGGGCATCAATTATCGTTGATGCCCTGGCATATTATACTAACTAGACAGTGTTTCCTTAATCAAATACATGTACACTATACATGAAGATTTCGTCAAATAACTGCAATACACCTATCATTGATCAAACTATGCATTTTTTTTATTTTAGAACTTTTCATAAATCTGAGTTGGAATCCAGACAATCGTTAAATAGACATTATTATTGATTACTCTGACGCGTTATGATCAATTTCAGGACTTTAGAAAGTTCATTATTTCAAACCATGCGTAATGATACAATTTAATTTTTCGTAAGATTAGAAGTCGAGCTCATATTCTAAAGCATGAAATGTAACTCTCCGCTATATTTTTCTGTCAAGCAGGTGAGAATTTGTAGTTGGGAATATGATCGCGAATGGCCAAGTCATTCCGACATTTGGAATCTGTATTACAGAAACCAATTTCTATAACGTTTTTGAGATAATGTTCGATTGTTGTGTCCAAGTGTTAACCCCTCCTCCCCCCCCCCCCAAACAAAAAAACCCTGACATAAACGTCGATCTACTATTCCTCAGTTCAGCAGCATTACTATCATTACTGCTTTTGATACAGTCTGATTTACTTGAGAAAAAAAACCCAATGAATATAAATATAATTAATGATATTTAATTTTTACATGTGGAATAAACTTTCTCAAAACAAAACTTCATTATGTAAATAAGCCTGGTGTTTTATGTTTCTCCGCATGGTAGTAGAAAAGATTTTATTATCATCTTATGATTTAACCCGGAAGAACAAATTTTATAAACCATGAGTTCATTTACATGAAAGTTATATTTATTTTTGTATATCGGAATCGATTTTTTTGCGAGGGGATGGCCCGCGGTGCCCTAATTTTTGGACTTGACTTCTCTCTTTTTTCATGGTATTTGGGGAGAGGCATTGTATCAACACAATAAAAATTGTACTTAAAAATGTTGGTAATGTTTAGAAACGTACTGAGTTCGAGACCCGACCGTAACGACAAATTACATTATCATTGAGTCACGCCAAGTTTGTTTTGAAGATTCTTAAAAAATACTGGAAAAATGAGATAAATTGTATATTTAAAAGTTATTAAGTTATGCATATTTGCATTAAGAAAGTAACCAGGTTACATAAGGGTCTGTTTTCTAGTATACGGCAGTTATAAATTAATAACATAATCATTTAGTATAAATATTAATTTAAAAAGAGTTGGGGTCTCTTTTGCTCCATCTAAATTCTTTCCTTGCAATTGCTAGCTATAGGATTAATGTTTGCTTACTTTATTGTACTGATATTACAATTATTGGAATAAATATGATTCTTTTATAAGCATTTTCCTTACACCCTTTGACCTTGGTTAAACAGGTGCTTTTTCATAATCAATTTGACGCTTTTTTTCTGACGCAACTATTTTACGTATTAGTTGACGTCATAGTATGGCATCCTTGACGTTATAGTCGTAACGTTATTTGGCGTCGAAAGGGTTACAGCGGGTGTTACTAATTGCAGTCAAAGTTCATACCCTTCAAGCGGAGTTGTCTTTCGTTACCCTCTCTAAAGAAGTTAGCAGTTTTCATTAAAAGGAAAGTAAACTAGGCCTAGATGTTCCAAGACATTGGAAAAAAAACTACACTGCAGAAAAAATGTAGCGAGAGGCCGACCTGCCTATGAATTAACATAATTAACAATTCTGAATTAATGTTTTTTACTGCTAAATTAATTTAAAAAGTAAGTTCAGATTTTGTTTGGAAAAAAATGAGGGAATACCCCCTTCTGTGGTGTCTTCTGTATTAATCCTATCCTATACGGAAGATCTAAATGCCAACGTCAAAGAAAAAAAACCTATGGCATATAGTGCACCAAAATCATGGTTGAGAATCAGAGACACGGGCAATATTATTTTTGTAATAATTTTGTTAATAATAATGTATTGTTTTAATAATAACAAAATAGGTTTAAAAAATTATCACAGAAACAATTAGACTCTACGATCAGAGCCGAAACGATGACACATATCAAAACTGACAGAAATTAAGATTTGACACTTGATTTATTTATATTTAAGCCTTAAGATCGACACAACTCTGCCAGAAGAAAAGGAAGATATATACCTTTAATTAAAGAAGCTTAAAAAATAAACAAAAGCTATCGGTTGGTTAGAGACAAAGACAAAATCTTATCTAAATAAGTTGTGCTCTGATATTAAAAAAAATCAGAAAACAGTCTACAAAACACGAAAACAATGCCGCACACTTAATTGTCTATAGGATGGTCATTACAAACAGACATAGGATCACAGATGCTTGAGGACATGACCCCCCTCCCCCTTTCGATATAGACCCCTGGACCTTTTCCTCATAAATTATTTTTCAATGACATATTTGCGATAAAATCTACATCTTTACCAACAATTCATAAAATATACCTAAGACAAACGTTTTATAACCCGGCCTACATTCTGTAACATTATATAACAATCAGCACGGTTACTTATATATATATATAGAGCATGTAGAATGGGTAGAAATTTTTATAAAATGTTTAAGCAAATTTTCTGAATTGATAGAAAAGATTTTATCACAAATGTGTCATCCATATTTAATTTAATACGTGTAAAAAGTCGAAAAGGCCTGGGGGTCTATATCAGTGGAGGGGGGGGGGTCCTGTCCTCAAGCTGTGGGCCATGCAATTTGTATGGAGGCTGGGGATCCCAAAAACAGTTCATGTCCCTCTATTCAGCAGGAAAATAACAGTGTAGGTTGTTGAAAATTGTTCAATCTGGTAATCTTGTGCAATTCTGCTAACCTAGGGTACTAAACTGAAAAGTAACTGAAGTAATATGACACAGAATTTCTAAGAGATCATTTGGTGTTCTGCAAGAGAGAGAGAGAGAGAGAGAGTTTACACCTTTCCATCCCATTGTAGACAAAAGCTTTGGGCAGTCCCTTCCTGTCTCCTATCCTACTACTAGAGCCATGTTTCTTACAATCTTGAATAAACACTAATGAGTTTAGTGAAATCTTTGGATCCTTTTATATCTTAAATTGCTATGTGAGGTACTTGGATTCTATTTTATTTTTTTGATTCCTCTTTATATACTAGTACATGTATATAGAAAGTAAAAACGGATCCCCTCATCTTATGAAAAATCTAGATCCTCTACTTTGAAACCCCTAATACCTATGTGAAGTCTTTAGATCCCTTCTAGGGCCTTAGCCCTGGTAAAAGGTAAGCTTGCAAGTCAACATTTATCCTTGTTTATGTTATACTACCCACCCACCCCATCCCCTCCCATGGCATGAAAAAACAAACTGTTCACCGCATAATGATGCTTCCATAATATCGTCATAGATGACTGTTCAGTTCTTGATGAGAAAATGCCTTAATGACCCTACCATAATTGCACTACTTTTGAATATTTCTCCTTTAAAAAGGGCATGTCCCTCCTTTTCAACAAAATTGAAATGTATATACCACCAGTTAAGCAGCTTAATTTGTGAAAGGTACATTAACAACAGACCACTAAATCTGGAGACCTGCCAATAATGGGGAAAAGTTTACTTGTGACCAAAAGAACTTTCAATGGGTCCATTCACTGAATAACTACATGTATTAGAATTACTCTTATAACAGTGGATTATAGGTTTTATTACACTGCATAAAAACAAAATACATCCTGGTAAATCATAGACACTAAGCATGATATGACCCTTGTAAATTATTGACAATAAGCATATGACAGTACAGAACAGTAAGCCTATAGAGATTTAGTGACAGGTTGTGATGTCTCTCCTTCCTTATCCTCCTCCTCCATTCTCTCCTGTATGTTCGGCATCAGGGCGTGTCCTGCAGCCTGGTTACTCTCTGGTCTCTGCCACAGAGCTCTAGCCCGAATGTCCTCTAAATTCTCGTACCCCCCAGTCTGTGCTTGGCCTCGCTGTTTGCGAGACTGAAGGTCATGTAGATACAAAGCACTAACACTCATGTCATGTGACAGTAATTCCAAGGATCCTTCATCCACACTGGGTTTTGAACTGCCAATAGAATAAAATCCACCACCACTGTTGATCATGCTTGAAGAACCCTGAATGTTAGCTAGTGGTCCATTAATGGACTGTTCCAGAGGTCCTTCTATAGTGGAGATAGCTCCTCTCAGTTTATGCTGAATGCCGGTTGTACCAGGTGCCATGGAGACCTGGGTGGATTGTGGGTACACACCACTCTGTATGGCAATACTGGATGCCATGCTTGTATACTGTAACATGAAAGTAGTAAGAATTTTTACTTTTTTGTTCTGGACAGTAAAAAAAATATCTCAAATTAAACCAAATGAAAGTAAAAAGCATTTCTATTTTTTCTTCACCTAAGTAGACATTTAACAGAATTTTAACCCCCCTCCCTAACAAAAAACATGGTACACAAGTAATGATTCAATTACTGAATGAACCAAGACAATCTTGCTATTCTCAGTATCTTGGCTTCAGGATCAGTCTTAGAACTGAATGATGCAAAACACAATGTAACTGACATTTCATGATTTGCAAAACAAAATGAAACACTTTTTTTTCAGAAATTAAGATTTGACTTCTTTAGAAAGGTATTCAAAAAGGAATATTAATCAAAACTTCTTGTAATTCTAGGAATTTGGGTCTTCATTTTCTAGTCTCACTGGTTTTCATTACATAACACACAAATAAATGTTGATCAAACCAAATAATTTGAATATTTTGCTAATCAAGGGGAGATTTAGTGTTCATTTTAAGATCAATTTAATCTTCAACCAACCCCCCCCCCAATCCCTGTGAGGGACCCTTGAGAGGAGTTCACCATGTTTTGGGTCATAGGATGAAAGATACTTTGGTTTGTGGTGTTTCTCTGGGCTGTTACATGTATTCATTGATAAATCATGATAGGTAAAGATCAATTTAATCTTCAACCAACATGATCAAGATGCACTAAAATAGGAAGAAAGTCTTACCCCCAATCCTAGGGTACCACTAGGCTGTAATCCAGACAAATACCCTGTGAGGGACCCTTGAGAGGAGTTCACCATGTTTTGGGTCATAGGATGAAAGATACTTTGGTTTGTGGTGTTTCTCTGGGCTGTAAAATAAATAAATAAACTAATTTGTCTCAAAGTTACAAGTATTAGAATTTTTGTCTTCAATGTTTCAATAAATACATAAATTCAAAGAATTTCTATTTTTGATGAGCATTGAGATTCTGCTCATCTTATTCAAAAACAGATTCACACAAATATATACATGTACAGTGTATATTCATCCAGCAAATAAGGCCTTGATACATGCAAGTCTGAACGAGTTAGGGTCTAAACACCACTATAAATGATGGCATTGTTACTTCAAGAATTCATATTAGAAAACCATGATTGACATAGTGTAATGTATTTAAAATGTAATGTTATTTTACTCTACAATCTCTCTCATCCCTACTATTCTCAAAATAATAAGGAAGATTCCCTTTCTCATAAACATAACCCTATGTAAGATTCAATCTGTGTAATGCATATAAACTCTCAAAAGATCTAAATTCTTCAATATGATATACATTAAACATATCTACCTTGCTCTTTAATATCATTGATGAATAGACTGCATTCCTTTGGAGGCTTCCATTCTGGATTTGTTAACTGCCAAGAAAACAATTCACATAGACCAGTGTTGTTATGTACCAAAGACTCTGTTTTTTCTTAATTTTTTTAAAATGTCATGTTATAAATGAAACATAAAACAAAGGAAGAATGAGGAACCTTACATGGAAATGCATGAGAGACATCTGTATTTTTCCCTCCTGTGACGGGGACTGCTCTGGTGTAAACATGTTGGCTCTTGTGGAGGTCTCTGGGGAATCATCCTTTGCAAAATAAATTATAAATCACTATCGGTCAATTGCAGTAGAATTTTGATCAGGGAACACAATTATTCCAATCATTTTAGATTTAGGCATATTGTTTGTAAATTATTGGCATCTACATACTGTATACAGGGAAATTTTTGCCCCCGTTTTATTTTTGCCCCTTTCACCCTACCCTCATTGGGGCGAATTTAAAAAGGGGCGAATACAAAAAATTCAGTATAATTTCTTAAACAAAACTCACGATTGGGCGAATTTAAAACGGGGCAAATTTGTTTTACAGTGTGAAAGGGCGAAAATATTACGGGGCAAAAATAACCCTGTATACAGTATTTCAGTTTCTTTTACATTTTAACCTCCACACGTACATTCTTCGAAATCTTGATGGACAAAACAGACTGCTATAGGTCATATTAATGACCAAATGCATGTTTCTTCTATCAAAATATATCATAAAGTGTGGGACTTTTTATTCATAATGGAGATTTTCTGCACGGCTTTCCCATCAAAAAACCTTTATTTTTGGTCTAACTGTTTGTTTTGACTCCCAAGTTAGGTTTTTGACAACAGGAAGGGCTGTACATGCAGTGACATGGTGCTTACCCCATTATCTGGTTTATTGTCCTTCTTTCTAACATCAAGCTGTGCAAATGAACAAACATCCCCCACGCCGACCACGTCCACTGTGAAGTTACGGAAAAAGTCAACTATCTCCATAGATTTGTGACGCAAGGAAAAACAAAGCACAAAGGGTGTCAAAAGTGGACTTAAAAGTTCTTCAAAGAGATATACCTGAAAGGAAAATCAGTTATGCATATTAATAAGCCTTTGTGTCAATTACAAGTAATAGACTTTAACAATCTATCTTAATTCTCCCTTCAGTTGCCAGTTGAGGCACAACAATGGTAGGATGTCACAGGTTCAAATCCTAACGCAAGACATGGAGACCTATCCTTCATATGAGACTATAAATACATTTAACTAAGGCACCATATTTGCAGTAGGTGCTGGCATGAAAAAAAATCACTGCTGAAAGGTGCAACAAATTATAAATTAAGCAAACTAAATTAAACATACGAACAAACCAAAAATTATTGATCTCCCTAAGGCCTTCCAAAAAATTTTTTTGATAATGTTACACCATGTGAATGGTACATGTATAAAATTTCTTTCCATTGTGCATTTTCCACCATGTGGCAGGGAATATTCATGAGCTACATACATCTACTTAACATATCTATTTACATATATATGTAGTAAGAGCTAAATTGCAAAATTGTTTGATTTTGAACTGGTGTTCCATAAGTAAAAATTATCAATCTTAAGGTATTCTGGGATAAACAAATTGCTATTTTCACATCTTAAATCATAAAAAAGATAATATTCAACTTACAACTTTGTACTGAAAAAAGATGGAGAATTCATTGCGAACTCTGGAAGTATGAGCATTTCCAGTCCAGTCTGGTGGCATGTAATGGACGTGTGCTAAGATGCTTCTCATTAAGATTTCTGGGCAGTACACTAAATGCTGCAAGGAAAATATGCTTGTACTTTGAATTATAGTCATTTCAAATGAATTGCCTTCTAACTGTCATGTTTGTACCACAAGAACAAAACTCTCAAAAAATTAGTTTCAAGAATGAAGAACAGCAAACCTTAACATATATATTATAAACATTTACAATCCATACACAATGGGGACTTTACATGTACAGTGTATCTGTCAGTAAATTCAATGATGGTCTTTTTAAAAACATAACAAACCTCATCTGGTATGAAAACTTTACAAGCTGTCACAATCAATCCTGAAACACAAAATTATATTTCTGTAAGTTTCAATTTTTTTTCTCAAAAATAAGATAACAAGTGCAAAGATTACCATCATCAAAGTGAATGTGTCAGGTTTTTAAAAATCATTATTAATAAAGATACATATATATTACAAAAGTATAATCAATTAAAAATTGCCTAGGAAAAAGACTTAGAATAAATAGGTACATGTATATATTCCTCAAAGTACTGTAATTAATAATATCAGAAAACAATTTGTTTTTTCTAAATCCAGACGATTCAGATTACTTTAATAATCAAAGTACTCAGAAGTACAGAGAGCCGGGCTCATTTACAGAGTAGAATGGATTTCTTACATGAATCACGTTTATATTCTGATGAAAAAATTATTTTAAAACTATCAATATAAATCATAAGACACTGACAGTGAGTTTTTCAATCCTAATACCATGGTCCGATTTTGAATCAGAATTAATCTGGTACCGCAGCTGAATGTAAACAAACAGGTCAGTCTGGTTCCCTCTCCTGCTTTACCTCGTATGTGTAGAGAACTACGGTAACACTGATTATTAAAAATCCTTACGCTAATGAACTATGTTCTTTGACTTATGAAGTTTTCAAAGTCATTACTACTAATGTTTATTTTATATAGATAAAACTTTGTTTTATTTTTGTTGCTTTATTTAGCGTTTGTATTATCTCAAAAGCGGTTGAGAGTAAGAACTATATTTTTGCACGTAACTTTAAAATGGCGACTATGGGGTCAACATCCTGCCTTGAACAGGATCACATAAGCCGGCAATTGCTCTTTGAGCAATAAGCCCGGCTAAAAATGAATTTTGCAATTTGCATTCAAACTCTGAGATTTGATATAACAACAATTCAACTGACAATTGCCTTTGACATCCAGTGAAGTACTCAGGAGCTTTAGAACTAACTGTATAAATGATAAATACTCGTATGTTTAGTGGGATTGAAATTTTTATAGTTTTATTTTAAGGTATTTTTATGAATTGATGATACAGATTGTATATCCCTGGTACTTTGCTATAAGCCTGTTTTACTGTCTATAAAATTTTGTGTTTGTTATATTTGTAAGATTAGCATACCCGCTATTGTCATGGTAGTTAAGATATGCTCCACAGCCAAAACATCCTCATCAATCACCGTCAACACAACCAGCACGGCCAGAACGGAACCAGCAAAAAATGCCACATTTCTGAAAAGAAATGAGAAAAATAATTGTATGCAAATCTAAATAAAACAAGAGGCCCATGGGCCACATCGCTCACCTGAGTACCTATGAGCATGCTGTTCTTTACCAAATTCCCCCCTTGTACATGTAATACATATTGTGACCCAACCCTACCACACTGGTCATAATTTGGACAATTTAAAATCTACACTACACACGGATGCTTCCACATAAGTTTCAGCTTTTCTTGCCAAGTAGTTTCTGTGAAGAGGATTTTTAAAGTATTTTCCAATATATTTCAATTTAAAACTTGTGTTCCTTATTGTGGCCCCGCCCTACCCCCGGGGGTCATGATTTGAATAATTTAGAATCTACATGACCCCAGGATGCTTCCACATAAGTTTCAGCTTTTCTGGCCCAGTGGTTCTTGAGAAGAAGATTTTTAAAGTTTTTTGCAACAAATTTCTATGTGAAACTTTGATTCCCTAATGTGGCCCCACCCTACCCCCGGGGGTCATGATTTGAACAATTTAAAATCTACACTACCCCAGAATGCTTCCATATAAGTTTCAGCTTTTCTGGCTCAGTGGTTCTTGAGAAGAAGATTTTTAAAGTTTTTTCCCTATATATTTTTATGTAAAACTTTGATTCCCTTTTGTGGCCCCGCCCTACCCCAGGGGATCATGATTTGAAAAGTTTAAAATATACACTACCCCAGGATGCTTCCACATAAGTTTCAGCTTTTGTGGTCTAGTACTTCCTGAGAAGGATTTTTTTAAAAAGTTTTTTCCTACATATTTCTATGTAAAACTTTGGTTCCCTATTGGAGCCCTGCCCTACCCCCAGGGGTTATGATTTGTATAATTAAGAATCTACACGACCCCAGGATGCTTCCACATAAGTTTCAGCTTTTCTGGCCCAGTGGTTCTTGAGAAGAAGATTTTAAAAGTTTTTTGCAACAAATTTCTATGTGAAACTTTGATTCCCTAATGTGGCCCCACCCTACCCCCGGAGGTCATGATTTGAACAATTTAAAATCTACACTACCCCAGAATGCTTCCATATAAGTTTCAGCTTTTCTGGCTCAGTGGTTCTTGAGAAGAAGATTTTTAAAGTTTTTTCCCTATATATTTCTATGTAAAACTTTGATTCCCTTTTGTGGCCCCGCCCTACCCCAGGGGATCATGATTTGAAAAGTTTAAAATATACACAACCCCAGGATGCTTCCACATAAGTTTCAGCTTTTGTGGTCTAGTACTTCCTGAGAAGGATTTTTTTTAAAAAGTTTTTCCCTACATATTTCTATGTAAAACTTTGGTTCCCTATTGGAGCCCCGCCCTACCCCCAGGGGTTATGATTTGTATAATTAAGAATCTACATGACCCCAGGATGCTTCCACATAAGTTTCAGCTTTTCTGGCCCAGTGGTTCTTGAGAAGAAGAATTTAAAAGTTTTTTCCTACATATTTCTATGTAAAACTTTGATTCCCTATTGGGGCCCCGCCCTACCCCCAGGGGTTATGATTTGTACAATTAAGAATCTACACAACCCCAGGATGCTTCCACATAAGTTTCAGCTTTTCTGGCTCAGTGGTTCTTGAGAAGAAGATTTTTAAACTTTTTTCCAATATATTCCTATGTAAAACTTCGGTTCCCCACTGTGGCACCGTCCTACCCTAAGGGGTCATGATTTGAACAATTTAGAATCTACACTACACCAAGATGCTTCCACATAAGTTTCAGCTTTTCTGGCCCAGTGGTTCTTGAGAAGAAGAATTTAGAAGTTTTTTCCCCATATATTTCTATTTTAAACTTTGATTCCCTAATGTGGCCCTGCCCTACCCCCAGGGGTCATGATTTGAACAATTTAGAATCTACACTACCTCAAGATGCTTCCACATAAGTTTCAGCTTTTTTGGCCCAGTGGTTCTTGAGAAGAAGATTTTTAAAGTTTTTTCCAATATATTCCTATGTAAAACTTTGGTTCCCTATTGGGGCCCCGCCCTACCCCCGGGGGTCATGATTTGAACAATTTAAAATCTACACTATAATAGATACTACATGTACCATATAAGTTTCAGCTTTTCTGGCTCAGTGGTTCTTGAGAAGAAGATTTTTAAAGTTTTTTCCCTATATATTTTTATGTAAAACTTTGATTCCCTTTTGTGGCCCCGCCCTACCCCAGGGGATCATGATTTGAAAAGTTTAAAATATACACTACCCCAGGATGCTTCCACATAAGTTTCAGCTTTTGTGGTCTAGTACTTCCTGAGAAGGATTTTTTAAAAAAGTTTTTTCCTACATATTTCTATGTAAAACTTTGGTTCCCTATTGGAGCCCTGCCCTACCCCCAGGGGTTATGATTTGTATAATTAAGAATCTACACGACCCCAGGATGCTTCCACATAAGTTTCAGCTTTTCTGGCCCAGTGGTTCTTGAGAAGAAGATTTTAAAAGTTTTTTGCAACAAATTTCTATGTGAAACTTTGATTCCCTAATGTGGCCCCACCCTACCCCCGGAGGTCATGATTTGAACAATTTAAAATCTACACTACCCCAGAATGCTTCCATATAAGTTTCAGCTTTTCTGGCTCAGTGGTTCTTGAGAAGAAGATTTTTAAAGTTTTTTCCCTATATATTTCTATGTAAAACTTTGATTCCCTTTTGTGGCCCCGCCCTACCCCAGGGGATCATGATTTGAAAAGTTTAAAATATACACAACCCCAGGATGCTTCCACATAAGTTTCAGCTTTTGTGGCCCAGTACTTCCTGAGAAGGATTTTTAAAAAAGTTTTTCCCTACATATTTCTATGTAAAACTTTGGTTCCCTATTGGAGCCCCGCCCTACCCCCAGGGGTTATGATTTGTATAATTAAGAATCTACATGACCCCAGGATGCTTCCACTTAAGTTTCAGCTTTTCTGGCCCAGTGGTTCTTGAGAAGAAGAATTTAAAAATTTTCTCCTACATATTTCTATGTAAAACTTTGATTCCCTATTGGGGCCCCGCCCTACCCCCAGGGGTTATGATTTGTACAATTAAGAATCTACACAACCCCAGGATGCTTCCACATAAGTTTCAGCTTTTCTGGCTCAGTGGTTCTTGAGAAGAAGATTTTTAAACTTTTTTCCAATATATTCCTATGTAAAACTTTGGTTCCCCACTGTGGCCCCGTCCTACCCTAAGGGGTCATGATTTGAACAATTTAGAATCTACACTACACCAAGATGCTTCCACATAAGTTTCAGCTTTTCTGGCCCAGTGGTTCTTGAGAAGAAGAATTTAGAAGTTTTTTCCCCATATATTTCTATTTTAAACTTTGATTCCCTATTGTGGCCCTGCCCTACCCCCGGGGGTCATGATTTGAACAATTTAGAATCTACACTACCCCAAGATGCTTCCACATAAGTTTCAGCTTTTCTTAGCCAGTGGTTCTTGAGAAGATTTTTAAAGATTTTCCCTATATATTTCTATGTAAAACTTTGATTCTCTTTTGTGGCCCCACCCTACCCCAGGGGATCATGATTTGAAGAATTTAAAATCTACACTAACCCAGGATGCTTCCACATAAGTTTCAGCTTTTCTGGTCCAGTACTTCCAGAGAAGAATTTTTAAAAAAGTTTTTTCCAATATATTCCTATGTAAAACTTTGGTTCCCTATTGGGGCCCCGCCCTACCCCCAGGGGTTATGATTTGTATAATTAAGAATCTACAGGACCCCAGGATGCTTCCACATAAGTTTCAGCTTTTCTGGCTGAGTGGTTCTTGAGAAGAAGATTTTTAAACTTTTTTCCAATATATTCCTATGTAAAACTTTGGTTCCCCATTGTGGCCCCTGTCCTACCCTAAGGGGTCATGATTTGAACAATTTAGAATCTACACTACCCCAAGATGCTTCCACATAAGTTTTTTCAGCTTTTCTGGCCCAGTGATTCTTGAGAAGAAGAATTTAGAAGTTTTTTCCCCATATATTTCTATGTAAAACTTTGGTTGGCCATTGTGGCCACGCCCTACCCCCGGGGGTCATGATTTGAACAAACTTGAATCTACACTACCTGACGATGCTTCCATATAAATATGATCAATTATGGCTTTGCTATTCTTGAGAAGAAGATTTTTAAAGAATTTTCATACATATTTCTATGTTAAACTTTGGTCGGCCATTGTGGCCCCGCCCTACCCCTGGGGGTCATCATTTGAACAAATTTGAATCTACACTACATGACAATGCTTCCATATAAATCTGATCAATTATGGCTTTGATTTTTAAAGAATTTTCCTATATATTTCTATGTAAAACTTTGGTCGGCCATTGTGGCCCCGGACAACCCCGGGGGTCATGATTTGAACAAACTTGAATCTACACTACCTGAGGATGTTTCCCCATAAGTTTCATCTTTCCTGGCCCAGTGGTTCTTTAGAAGAAGATTTTTAAAACATACCATTAAATTTTCATTAATTTCCAATTATCTCCCCTTGAATGAGGGCGTGGCCCTTCATTTGAACAAACTTGAATCCCCTTCACCCAAGGATACTTTGTGGAAAGTTTGGTTGAAATTGGCCCAGCGGTTCTTGAGAAGAAGTCGAAAATGTGAAAAGTTTACAGACGGACAGACAGCTAGACAGACAGACAGACGGACAAAATGTGATCAGAAAAGCTCACTTGAGCCTTCGGCTCAGGTGAGCTAAAAATGATAATTAGGCCATGCAAAGTTAATTCATTGGTTCTCAGGCCTTTTTGCAAGAAATATGATGAGGGAGGGAGGCATTTTTTTTCTTTTTTATTGCCCCCAAAACATGATGAGGCAGCTTTTTACATTGTATAAAACCCCAAAAAAATGATGAGGGAGGTGATTTATTTTTTTTATTTTATTGATTTAGCAATAAAAAGGGTCAATGAGGCACCCTTGGAAGAGATGAGGGAGGGCCTGAGAACCAAGAAATTAATTTTTTTTGGCCTTATATAGATGTCATTCAAATTCACTATAGTTACTTCCCTTTGCAGGGTCAATTTGGGGTCAACTGCATAACCACTGTTTCCCTTTCATTATGTTTCAAACTTTATGGCACAGTGTCTTACAAATTAAACCTATGTGTAGAGTGTATATGCTCATTTTGTTTTCTTTCATACCCCATACTATGAATACAGGAATGGTACAAAATATTGTCCAAAGGCAGTTTAATATTTACACCGCACCTCATCTCACCCAATCTACCCTCTTTGTGCCAGAATGTATTTTTTCATCCAGTAGTGAATGGTTGAAACTTAATTTGTATTAAACAGGCTGTCTTTTAAGATACATTATGTGGTTGATAAAGTTGAAATCCTGCCAATATAAGCTGGTACATGTATCATAATCAGCAATGTGTGTTGAAAAAGGCAACAAGAGCTAATAACAGAAAAAGACTTACTTTGCAAGTATGACTATAAGCTGTGAAGTAAAGATATCCATATATTTGTTTGCTAAACGATAGCTTCTATTTAACCTGTAAAAGAAAAAAATGTTGTACTGAAACATTTAAGAAAATGAATCATAATTTGTTCATAGATATATTAAAACCAAATAAAACCAAATCAATGATTTAAATGAACTAGTTATTACTTTTTACAATAAGATGTAATTTTAGTTCATTTTAAATCATAATGATATCCTTTTCATGATCATTTTATTCCCTTGGATAAAATATTTCCTTGTTAAATTCTGTCTGAGTGCCCTTAATTCTGAACTTAAGATAATGTTTCATGATACATACTATTATTGGGTCTTAAATCCAGAAATTTAAAGAAAAAAGAACACAATTTCAGTAAGGTCACATTCTATTAAGAACAAATAATTAACTTGATCCTTCTGCAATGAAATCATATTAAAGACAGTTCTGTTAATGAAAGATGTTTTCTGTTGGACTTCATGCATTTAAGCTCAAATATGAAACTTAGAGCTTAAGAATGAAGTAGAAACTTGCTATGAGGATAAGTCTCCTACCTTGCATCAAATTCATGGTCCAATTCATTATAATGTCGAAGGTACAACCTTGCATAATTTGACCTGAAAATTTGTTTTTCTTAAATTAATGTGTATAAGATAAATATAAATCTTGGTCACATTTGTACAAAATTATCAAACCCGTTCAGATTGCTTCAACTTTACTTCCACAACATGAAAAAGATTGTTTGGTAGATTTCCAAAAGTTAAAAGAAAAGAAAAAAAAGAAGCTGCTAGAGATTTTGCAGATGTAAGCATTTTCAATCTATCCTGGGTAATTAAATGACCTCACAGAGACACCTTAACCCTATTCATGTACAGTTGAGCTGCGGTGTCTCGAACTCCGATATCTCGAATACCATGGCTCTATCGAAGTGATTTGGAAGTCCCAACCACACATTCTCTAAGTATTTAACCTTCGATATCTCGAATCCTTGGATATCTCGAAGTTTTTTCTCAGTCCCATCAGGTTCGAGATAACGAAGTTTGACTGTATCTACATTGTACACATTTGGGACTTTCATTATTTTGTAGAGAGGGCATTGTTTATTATCATATAAAATATATATTGTTATAATAATAATGTTGAGGAGCAGATATGATTCATAAATTATAAAAAAAAAATACCCATTCACCTTTTAAACTTTAAATGACTTTTAAATCAGTTTCAAGATTAATACTCAGAATAATCTATTTAGGTCTACCATAAAGTCAAACTTGTTTCTTTATTTTTACCACATTTTTTCATGGTTTTTGTAATAGAAAATCATTTCTATGATAGTTTTCATACTAGAACTGCATCTGTATTTGTATTCTGTAATTTTACTGATATATCAGCATAATTATAGAAATTAAGTTAACTTGAGCTCTCAAAGCAGAATATTACCATAGCGTATGCATGTTGTCAGGACAAAGAATTTAAATTTTATCCAAATTCAATTCTTGATAAAACTCACCATCTTCTTGATCCTAACATTGAAGGTTCTCTTTTAAGAGTCTGAAAAGATAAAAATTTTACATTCATTTACTTTAAATCACTTTTCATTTGTGAGAACTTTGTTTTCTATAATTACATAAGGAAGTGTGCTATAATAAAGTATCACTCTATATAAACTTAAGGAATTCTAATATGTGTGAGAGTGAAATTTTCGCAAGCAATAAAAAGTTATTTAAATTAAATAGGAGCAAATAAAATAAGGTGTCATGAAAATTTACTGATTTACAGTAAAAAAAATGCTGATTGTAATAGATAAATTTTAATGAAATGGACATTTGAGGAAATTAACAATGACCCTGCTTCGCAATCTCTTAGGTCAATGAAAAAGGTTTTTGAAGGTTATAATTTTTTAAAATATAAAAATGTCCTGAAAAGATATGGTACAATTGTTACTTACATCAGCATATCGGAAGAATGAGTAGAGTATCTGCCACATGAGAATCAGGGGACTCAAAGCAAAATTAGCGATTCCAATCCAAAGGATCTTTTTTGACAAGCTGAAAGCAGAAAAAACTTTATTTCAATTCTAATACATGACCTAGATTTAATTTGTATCTTTAACCTTAATTTTATAATCTAAAACTAAGATCCCTAAAATTTATGGGTTTTTTTAACATCTGACCCAGAGTACAATCAACAAAATACTATTTTTTTTATGAGTATACATGTAACAGATTAATTTTCTACTACACTGGGTGTTATGTTGCAAGAAGTATCAAAACATAAATTCACTTTTTGATTACTTATGAGGTGTGCAAAGGAAAAGTTTATTTCATATAATTTTGGTACTTAATGCTAAAGCAGAAAGTACTTAAAAATCTGGAAACCTTTATGAAATGTATTGTTTTATGATAAAATCTGTCCCCTTTCTCTTCCCCCCCCCTCTCTCTCTCTCTCACCATTCTATACTTACTCCTCTGCTAATTGTTTTCTCCTGTGATAAATTTTGTATTCATCTTTTAATTTCCAATAATTTTCAAAAGGTGACCAGGGTCCCCCTAGATCAGAAACAAAACAAGATGTTTTTAATAATCTCATACAACCAAAGAGTGGTCATTTCTACAGACAGACTCAGGTTATACACTTAAGCCAGTGACCTTGAACATTTAGACCTTTTGGGCCAAGGTCCTATAACAGTCTCTGCTAAACAGAGGTCTTTGTGCAAAAATCATCTTCCAATGTTATCCATTACAAAAGAATATGAAACAGGGAAAAAAACTTGAAGTAGCTAAAAAACATTGGTTTAATGTCCTGACACACCACTGATCATAAAATAATCTTTGTATTCAGTATGCATGAACTTAAAATATACATTTCCATTAGAGATTTATGGACTGAAGAGGAAATATATATTATCATGAAGAAAACCTTGAACAAATGACCTTTGGTCAAGGTTACATCACAATCTCAGGTAGTAAATAACTAGTCACTCTTAATTAGGGCATTCATTACACAGCCATGATAGGGCCACATATCACCACAATATGTCTGAAATCCTGCATATTGGGCATTTAGCAATAACCAATAAATCAATTAGGCCAAAGAGGAAATGAGAGTTTACTTCAACTGAAAAGATGAACTTTACTGTACAGCAGTGTATGAGAATAATTTACTTACATAGTGAAGTATAGTGCTCTGTAGTGAAGTTTACTTACAGAAGAGTATAAAGTCCAGGTTGTATTTTAATCCAATGCTATAGAAGGCACTGAAAGAAAAGAAAAAAAAATGAATGTAAGTTGTCTTTATCCCAATCACTTTTTTCCTCTTTCATCAAAACAAATTTTCAAGATTGCATATTATACATCAACTGTTCTAGTTCAATCCAGAAATCATATTTACACAGCTACTCTGGAACAGCCTTGAGCAAAAAACTTATTTCTGTAGACACCATCCCTTTAAAGTTAGTCTACACCACAGTGAAATTTTTTTGGGGGGAAACGGGTCAGAAATGTTATTCTGGCATTTAAAGACCAAGTTTTTTATGCATCATAATACCGGTACTTATTTTTTTTTACTTACCAGTCTCCAATGAAAGGTATGTCATGTTTAAGTGGAAGCAGAGATTTTCTTTCCATGGCGATCATATAATTCTTAAACCTAAGAATCCTGTGATATATATCTACAAAAACATGAAAAATCTAATATTATTTCAGTTTAAATTCAGTATTATAATGAAAAAAATCATTCTACATCTAGAGATCATATATTCCGTCAAGACTTTTTAAACATACGGTACAGTAAGACAAAGTAAACTGTACAAAGATTCAGGTCAGAGGTGTGTACCTGGGAAAAATAAAGTGCCTTGCCACAGCATGATACCTGAGTCAACTAGAGGTACTGTGAGCAATGAGCTCACTAAATGATACCCCCCCCCCCATATGGTTATAACTGATGACATAATCCATGTTTTGCTGTGGCTGGGAAACCCAAAATATGTGTCGGATCAAAAAGTAAAATAGGAGGTGCACAATGGCAATATGTAATAAAGATTCTGTGAAAGTTTCATTAAATTTCACTCAGTGGTATAAGAGGAGTTGCGGATAAGAGATGGGTACCCTAAAGCGTAACAGATGGATGGATGGACGTACGTACAGCTAGACAGACATACAGACGGACGGACAGACATACTGATTACAGTATAACCTCCCACTTTTCAAGCGGGGGGTATAAATATTGTTCAATTACAGTCAATACTCCTGTTTGTGGATGACAGTTTACAGTCAATACTCTACCTAGTTCTGTAAGCACCTGTTTGTGGAAGACAGTTTACAGTCAATATTCTACCTAGTTTAGTGAGCACCTGTTTGTGGATGACAGTTTACAGTCAATACACTACCTATTTTGGTGAGCACCTGTTTGTGGATGACAGTTTACAGTCAATACTCTACCTAGTTCAGTGAGCCCCTGTTTGTGGATGATAATTTACAGTCAATACTCTAGACTACCTAGTTCTGTGAGTCAATACTCCTGCTTGTGGATGACAGTTTACAGTCAATACTCTACCTAGTTCTGTAAGCACCTGTTTGTGGATGACAGTTTACAGTCAATACTCTACTTAGTTTGGTGAGCTCCTGTTTGTGGATGACAATTTACAGTCAATACTCAACCTAGTTCAGTGAGCCCCTGTTTGTGGATGACAGTTTACAGTCAATACTCTACCTAGTTCAGTGAGCACCTGTTTGTGGATGACAATTTACAGTCAATACTCTACCTAGTTCAGTGAGCCCCTGTTTGTGGATGACAGTTTACAGTCAATACTCTACTTAGTTCAGTGAGCCCCTGTTTGTGGATGACAGTTTACAGTCAATACTCAACCTAGTTCAGTGAGCCCCTGTTTGTGGATGACAGTTTACAGTCAATACTCTACTTAGTTCAGTGAGCCCCTGTTTGTGGATGACAGTTTACAGTCAATACTCTACCTAGTTCTGTGAGCTCCTGTTTGTGGATGACAGTTTACAGTCAATACTCTACCTAGTTCAGTGAGCCCCTGTTTGTGGATGACAGTTTACAGTCAATACTCAACCTAGTTCAGTGAGCCCCTGTTTGTGGATGACAGTTTACAGTCAATACTCTACTTAGTTCAGTGAGCCCCTGTCTGTGGATGACAATTTACAGTCAATACTCTACCTAGTTCTGTGAGCTCCTGTTTATGGATGACAGTTTACAGTCAATACTCTACCTAGTTCTGTGAGCTCCTGTTTGTGGATACACATCTGCTGCTCTTTCTGAACCTCCAATAAACGTCTTTGGACTTCATGCCAAGTCATGTTTGTCAAATCAGTCTACAATGAGCTCTCAGAAATAAGCTTTCTTCAGATTTACTTTTTCCTTAAATTTTTAAGTTAAGATAGGCTAATTAATTAATTTCATGAGAGACCTTCACAAAGTTCATCAAGAAACAGACCCCAGTTTTTATCCGTTTCCCTCTTAACCCAAAACAAACAAATACATGTAACTCATTTTCATTACAAGGCCAATTTTTTGTTAATCTTACTTCTTGAGAGGATTCAATGTCATTGGCCAGAATGCAATATATTAACAAACATTAATTCATAACTCATGTAACTTGTGGATGTTTTTTTGTCAATTTTTGTCATTTCTGGATCAATGGTTAGAATGGTTAGATTATCCTTTTCAAGGTTCACTATTAAAAATTTGAATGATCTCATTACAATCAAATCAGGTATTGCAGAAGCTTGTAGTTATGCATAATTATCACTATCAATTTTTTTTTACTTACAGTACATATGTGTAATGCTGTAAGATAGAAAGAACGAATTTCCCAGTACTTAAAGATGTTGTAGAGAACTTTAAGTGTACGGAAAAACCAGAAGGCTATGGCCACCAGCAGACAGAAAACAATCCCAAAGTCAAACCTGTAGTGAATATAAATGTCAAAGTGTTGATAGTAAGTCATTTTCATACATAAATGTATTTCCAGGCAAACACTATGAGGAAGTTGAGAGTGTCTCAAACCCAATTTCTTTACTTCACATATCCATTAACTCATGAAAGTGATCATTTTAAGCCCCCACTATTTGTTGCAGAGAACTGTAGTAATTTTTTTAACATGTCTCAAATAAGGGAAATATGGTAATGCATGAAGTAAAGTTGAATGTAGAAGACTTGACCTAACCCCCACCCCAACAATAGGATTTTCAAGTTTGGGTAACTTTTTTTTCTTTCCCAGAAGTCTCTGTCACAGTACTGGTTTGTACTGATCAAAAACTGATGCACAGAATTACCCTGGTATGTATCTTAGTGTAGTCTACATATGTGATAAGTTATATTGAAATCAGACCAAAACTGTAGAAGGAGTAGCATTTTAAAGGAATTCCACAGAAAATTCTACTTTTAGTAACCATGGCAACACCGTTCATTTAAATCAAATACCGATGCACTATTATATGTAAATTAATGTAGTTTACTTGTGTGCCAAGTGATAATGAAATCAGACCAAAATTGTAGAAGGAGTAGTGTTTTAAAGGAATTTCTCAGAAAATTCTACCTTTAGTAACCATTGCAACACCGCTCATCGAAATCAAAAACCGATGCACTATTTTATGTATCTTAGTGTAGTCTACTTGTGTGCCAAGTGATATTGAAATGAGACTAAAACTGTAGAAGGAGTAGCGTTTTAAAGGAATTTCACAGAAAATTCTATTTTTAGTAACCATGGCAACATCGTTCATCGAAATCAAAAACCGATGCACTATTTTATGTATCTTAGTGTAGTCTACTTGTGTGCCAAGTGATATTGAAATGAGACTAAAACTGTAGAAGGAGTAGCGTTTTAAAGGAATTTCTTAGAAAATTCTATTTTTAGTAACCACGGCAACATCGTTCATCGAAATCAAAAACCGATGCACAATTTTATGTATCTTAGTGTAGTCTACCTGTGTGCCAAGTAATATTGAAATCAGACCAAAACTTTAGAAGGAGTAGCGTTTTAAAGGAATTTCACAGAAAATTCTATTTTTAGTAACCATTGCAACACCGCTCATCGAAATCAAAAACCGATGCACTATTTTATGCATCTTAGTGTAGTCTACTTGTGTGCCATGTGATATTGAAATGAGACAAAAACTGTAGAAGGAGTAGCGTTTTAAAGGAATTTCACAGAAAATTCTATTTTTAGTAACCATGGCAACACCGCTTATCGAAATCAAAAACAGATGCACTATTTTATGTATCTTAATGTAGTCTACTTGTGTGCCATGTGATATTGAAATGAGACTAAAACTGTAGAAGGAGGAGCGTTTTAAAGGAATTTCTCAGAAAATTCTATTTTTAGTAACCATGGCAACATCGTTCATTGAAATCAAAAACCAATGCAC
This sequence comes from Saccostrea cuccullata, assembly GCF_032062105.1. Lineage (NCBI taxonomy): Eukaryota > Metazoa > Mollusca > Bivalvia > Ostreida > Ostreidae > Saccostrea > Saccostrea cuccullata. The sequence continues at coordinate 50,211 of NW_026921337.1, forward strand.
TATTTTATGTATCTTAGTGTAGTCTACTTGTGTGCCAAGAAATATTGAAATCAGACCAAAACTGTAGAAGAAGTAGCGTTTTAAAGGAATTTCTCAGAAAATTCTATTTTTAGTAACCATGGCAACACCGTTCATCGAAATCAAAAACCGAAGCACTATTTCATGTATCTTAGTGTAGTCTACTTGTGTGCCAAGTTATATTGAAATCAGACTTAAATTGTAGGAGGAGTAGCGTTTTGAAAAATTGTTTACAGATAGACGGACAGACAGACAGGGACACCATACTATCGCATAAGCTCTTCTGGTCTCTGACCAGTAGAGCTAAAAATGATGACCTCATGATAGGGAACATGGGGATTTTAGCAAAATATAAAGTGTAGATATTACTAAGAAGTTTATTGATATTGTCACCTTACCGGTCCTCACACACATACTGCAGACTAATTTATTTACTGTTAAGTAACAAATACAATACTACTGATATACATAGGCATCAAACAAAAAGTTTAGGAATATAAGACTTACTGTTTTACACACTGATTAAATGGTGTGACAGCCTCTGGAATGGTGACTTTGTGTGTGTCATTCTTGGAATTAGCAAAAAGAATGTCATAATTCACACACTCCAACAGAAATGTAGAAAATCCTATCACAAAGAGGAATTGTCTGAAGAACAGAAAAAAAGTCTTAGTTATTAAGCTTGTTAATGTGGGAACGCAATCAAATTTTTGAAAGCTATGTCTTACAACCAAGCTCTACTATAAACATGATAACTTTACAATCGTCAACTTCGCTTATTTATGCAGCAATACATGTATATCTTCATCACCTGCATTCAGATTTTATACCTCTCACTCTCAGTTGATTCGATAAACAAGAGCATGCTCTACGTATGAACAGTTTCTAAAACGAGGTAAATTATTTACAAACAAGTTGATGGAACAAGAATTTCAGTAGTCTCATTTAAACTCATCATTCTATGATTGATAAAATGACCTTGTCGGCAAATACAATATATCATTGAGTCAAATGCTGACTGACATTTTTTCAAACTCATTGTTAGTCCATTATTTATACACTAAATTGACAAAAGATTTTTCCGTTATTCCCCAATCATGACATGGAGCAACAACAGCAGGTGTGACCTGTCAGCAGGGGATGCTCAATCCTCCATGACACCTGATCCCACCTCTAATGTTTTGGAGGAGTAGTGAAGAATTCTATCTATACCTATTATCCAAATAATATGGAATATAAACATGCTTTGTGTCAAGTCTGGGTCTGTGCAATAGAAACTTAGATAATCTTCCATTTACATGTTTTATAATAAAACCACTGTTGAAGTTTATTTAGCAGTATGTGACCTAATATTTAAACAGTTTCTATGGCTGAATAGTTTTAAATGTTTCCACATACATGTATAAGAAGGCTGCACTTACACAAGCTGGAGAATATCACTGAGCATCATACACATAAACCCCCCTCTCTGGTGATATTGGTAAACACGAGTGAAGAATTCATCCAGATTTTCTATGTGGTTCCATCGAGCTTAAAAAAAGAGAGATGTATCAAATGACGATCTCAATTTTAATACCAAATAATCAAAAGATGAAATTGATGAATAAGAAAATCATAGTCATTGTAATTTATGTGACATATTTCTTAAACCAGGGATTCTCTCAAATAAGCTTCTTTTCAATTGGATGAAAATTCCAAGAAATAATATGATTTATTATTCTAACTCACATTTTGTGAATGTGTAAATATAATACATGATTATATTTATACACTACATATTTAATTAGATATCTATTAATGGTCATCAAACAGATTGCACAGTCATGTAATACAACCAGAAGTCTCTGTCGAGACTGTAGCTCTACTGGTTTGTACTTATCAAAAACCATTGCACTATTTTATGTATCTTTGTGTAGTCTACTTGTGTGCCAACTTATTTTGAAATCAGACCAAAACTGTAGAATTCTATTTTTAGTAACCATGGCAACACCGTTCACCGAAATCAAAAACCGATGCACTATTCTATGTATCTTAGTGTAGTCTACTTGTGTACCAAGTTATACTGAAATTAGACAAAAACTGTAGAAAGAGTAGCGTTTTTAAGGAATTTCACAGAAAATTCTATTTTCAATAACCATGGCAACACCGTTCATCGAAATTAAAAACCGATGCACTATTCTATGTATCTTAGTGTAGTCTACTTGTGTGCCAAGTTATATTGAAATCAGACCAAAACTGTAGAAGGAGTAGCGTTTTAAAGGAATTTCATAGAAAATTCTATTTTTTGTAAGCATGGCAACACCGTTCATTGAAATCAAAAACCGATGCACTATTCTATGTATCTTAGTGTAGTCTACTTGTGTACCAAGTTATACTGAAATCAGACAAAAACTGTAGAAAGAGTAGCGTTTTTAAGGAATTTCACAGAAAATTCTATTTTTAGTAACCATGGCAACACCGTTCATCGAAATTAAAAACCGATGCACTATTCTATGTATCTTAGTGTATTCTACTTCTGTGCCAAGTTATATTGAAATCAGACAAAAACTGTAGAAGGAGTAGCATTTTGAAGGAATTTCACAGAAAATTCTATTTTTAGTAACCATGGCAACACCATTCATCGAAATCAAAAACCGATGCACTATTCTATGTATCTTAGCGTAGTCTACTTGTGTGCCAAGTTATATTGAAATCAGACCAAAACTGTAGAAGGAGTAGCGTTTTAAAGGAATTTCACAGAAAATTCTATTTTTAGTAACCATGGCAACACCGTTCATCGAAATCAAAAACCGATGCACTATTCTATGTATCTTAGTGTAGTCTACTTGTGTGCCAAGTTATATTGAAATCAGACAAAAACTGTAGAAGGAGTAGCGTTTTAAAGGAATTTCACAGAAAATTCTATTTTTAGTAACCATGGCAACACCGTTCATCGAAATCAAAAACCGATGCACTATTCTATGTATCTTAGTGTAGTCTAATTGTGTGCCAAGTAATATTGAAATCAGACTAAAATTGTAGGAGGAGTAGCGTTTTGAAAAATTGTTTACAGACAGACGGACATAAAATATCAAACAGACAGACAAAACGCCGGACGCATTACTATCGCATAAGCTCTTCTGGTCTCTGACCAGTAGAGCTAAAAATGTTCAAAAAATACATGCAGTTAAATTGCGCATGACTTTCACTTTCCTATTTACATTGTTAACCAGTCCAGTATTAACGGATACATACTGCTTTCTGGGACCACATGAATCATCAAGTTGGCAGCCTCGTTAGGAGGGGCATCATTCTCGTCTGTATCCTCCTCCCCTGACCCCAGGGGTTGATACTGTGTCTGGTAGTCTGCCATCTGTCTATCAAACCATGCCAAATCTGACTTACATTGCCTTAAGACAGCCCTATGAACCTGTAGAAAATGATTTCTAAAATATATTTTTGGAGGTGAGGGTATCGTGACTATAATGAAAAACAATTGGGAAGAAGGTACAGAGTCATTCAAAAAGTATTCGTTAAAATAGCATTAGTCTTTACCCTATTTGCAATTACCAAGAACTTCAATCATGATTTTCACTTTAGTAATATGCATTTTTAATGATGCAATTTACAGTTTTTGCTATTGATTAAAATAACCATGCAGCCATCTGTGAATTGTGATGTTATCATGTAGATGTAATATCTATTCAGGTGTGTTGTTTATTAATTTTCATCAGATACAATATCAAAACAAACGGTGTCCAGTCAACTCGTACACAAACCGTCTCGTACACAAACCAAGTCGTACACAAAAAGTCAACTCGTACACAAATCAGAAGTCAGCTCGTACACAAATCAGAAGTCAACTCGTACACAACGTTTTATTTACAATAGTTAAGAATTATTTTTATATAAATAATGTATAATCTAGAAAAAATGAAATATGGACAAGGAGAAGTGTTAAATTTTTAGATTTTTTCACGAATACCTTTGTGGTTTTATAACATTTGAAATTGACCGTGGCTTCTCTTATTGGTAATACATGTGTATAAACAATTATTGTTAAACTAACACAAGCGCGGCGGTTTCTTTGATTTGTGACAAACGCTAATTACGAAATACTCCTAATTTGGTCCCAATTTCTTCATTTCTTTATCTTCCCCATGGTGTGAGAGAAGTGTTTATCCTGCCGTAAAACTGTCTATAGTAAAAAAAAAAAAAGCTTCTTTGTTTTTAATTTGATAAGTTTTTTTTTTTAAATTGTATGCAATGATATGATATACCATATTGGCATAAAAATCTTACGATGTATTTCGATCGTATTTACTGTCTACATTGAATAATGGTATACGTTATGGTGCCATAAAATTTCTAAATTTCTTACCTAAATTAAGTTATATTTATATCCACATATTACTTGCATAAAAGCCGAAGACTATAATTTTAAAATGTAAAATTCACATATTATCTTGTGGTGATGTTTAAATCAAATTCAATTATATTGAATCGATCTGATTATGTTGTTTAATAAGATATTTTAATTTACAATTAAATTTACAGAATAAAAAAAAACGGGACTTCTCATTTATGTATCAAATAAATGTATATTTAAATAACGAAAAATGTGTATGAGTTGACGCCCAAGATTTACGTCGCAAAAAACCTTATAATAAAAAAAACCCAATCTGCGCATAAGGTATAGGTAAAATCAGCATCAGCGGCATAAAAAGATTAAAATGTACAAAAAAAAACCCTTTGTGTACAAGTTCACTCCTCAATTTCTTAACACTGAGAAAAACTATACATTAAATCACATAGGGAACTATGTACAAATGACATCAGTTTGTGTACGAGTTGACTTTTGACTTGTGTACGAGCTGACTTTTTGTGTACGACTCGGTTCGTGTACGAGACAGTTTGTGTACGAGTTGACTGTAAACCAAACAAACCATGGGCAGAAAGGGCAAGGTTAATAGTCCAAAAGAAAAAAGAATTGCTAGAATAAAATACTTTTGAGATTGAAAATTGTTAGGAAGACCTCATTGTGCTACAATTGTCCCTTCATTAGAAATTTTGTTGTGTGGTGATTCAGAAGTGGCAGGCCCCAAAACAGTTACATCCAATAATTATTGCAAAATTTCAGCTGAGGATTTTTAAGTATTTCAATTAAACTTAGTTTGCTCATGATTCATCACTGATCACATTGTGTGAAGTAAATTATTCATTTGCCAAACAGATGAAATTATTTTTTAATTTTGACACATGCAGCCATGTTTAATGTACAGGGGATATCGAGTGTCCATACATGATGCGTATTTCTGAATAGAAAATAATATATATCTACATGTACAACGGATTAATAAAAGCAGCTGATAAACGGATTTGTATAAATAAAAATATTGACAAGAACGTCTGCTGAGCAATGACAATTCTCCTCGTTTCTTGTTCGGCTAGTGTACAAACTACAACGTATATATCACAAACTATTTCAGAGTTATATCTATATCCACAAAAAAACTTAAAAAATGTGCCCATAAACTCACCAATTCTTCGTTTTTTTTCAATCAAAACAAACTATTTTTCTGACGTCTTACACCATAAAAAGCAAAACAAATCAACGTCATTGAAAAGTTTTATAAATAGAGATGACTAAAACTCGAATCAGTGACGGAAAAGAAGACGGAAAAACATTTGAAACATATGGACCTATGGACGTTTTTAATACTTTAATATCATATTAAATGCCGAACTTTCCGGTCTCAGTCCACATGACCTATACCTTTTTCTGCTAGGTGCTAGATTAATCTCAAGCACCTTATCTCATTTTGATGGTCCCAGCTTACATATGTTGAATTTTCGTTTCCTAAGGGATACTGCAGCATGGTTTAACAGACAGTTGCGTAGGAGAACAGAATGACCTGTCTATACTTACTGTTAGCAACCTAGTTTTTTTTCCCTACCTTGTATATCGCTCTAGTCTGCAACCTTGTTCTTTCCTAATGTAATATAATGTACACATTTATTTTTTTTCCCTCCTAATTGATATGTATTTATTTTTCCTATTTTCCTTTTGTAATGTTTATATGATTTGAAATGTTCATATTCATGCAATCTCCTACGGGGGGAAATAAAGATAGAATGAATGAATGAATGAACCATAAAAAGCAAAACAAATCAACGTCATTGAAAAGTTTTATAAATAGAGATGACTAAAACTCGAATCAGTGACGGAAAAGAAGACGGAAAAACATTTGAAACATATGGACCTATGGACGTTTTTAAAAACGTTTCCATATATTAATTATCAATAGTGCTTAACGTGATATATGGTTAACTAATCAGAGTAAACAGAAGTACCAAATTTTTAAGAACGCTTTTTAAAATAAACTTTTTTATTCTGGAAAAATAGCTAATTATGCACGAAGTCTTCTTGTTAAAATGATGCTTAATTCAGCTTCTGGATTGATAAAATTTTATATAATTCTTGCAGAACTTTTAATAATCTTTTGGAATTCCCATCGGTACCATTATTAGCAGGCCTATTTCTGGAATTATATAAAGCAGAATTGATTTTTAAATTCTAGATGAAAGGAAGAAGTCTCTTGTTGTGGCCTTCAATTTGACATTTCGATAAAGACGACATTTTTTCCCCAATTAACAATATTTATTTTCATCCCTACGTTTATTGATAAATTCTTTGAACTCAAAATTAAAAAAAACCAGAAGTCTCTGTCGAGACTGTAGCTCTACTGGTTTATACTTAAAACAAAGGAAGAGAAAAGTAGCAGTTGGGACTTGAGACTTTAAATCAGCAATAAATAGAAAAATGATCCTTGCCACTCATCAAAATAAAAACCAATGCACAGAATTATGTATCTTAGTATAGTCTACAGCTGTACTTGTGTGCCAAGTTATACTGAAATCAGACCAAAACTGCAGGAGGAGTAGCATTTTGAAAGAATTTCACAGAAATTTCTATTTTTAGTAACCATGGCAACATTGCTCATTGAAATCAAAAACCGATGCACAGAATTATGTATCTTAGTGTAGTCTACTTGTATGCCAAGTTATATCAAAATCAGACCAAAACTGTAGGAGGAGTAGCATTTTGAAAGAATTTCACAGAAATTTCTATTTTAAGTAACCACGGCAACACCGTTTATCGAAATCAAAAACCGATGCACAGAATTATGTATCTTAGTATAGTCTACTTGTGTGCCAAGTTATACTGAAATCGGACCAAATCTGTAGGAGGAGTAGCATTTTGAAAGAATTTCAAAGAAATTTCTATTTTTAGTAACCACGGCAACACCATTCATCGAAATCAAAAACCGATGCACAGAATTATGTATTTTAGTGTAGTCTACTTGTGTGCCAAGTAATATTGAAATTGGACCAAAACTGTAGGAGGAGTAGCATTTTGAAAGAATTTCAAAGAAATTTCTATTTTTAGTAACCACGGCAACACCGTTCATCGAAATCAAAAACCGATGCACAGAATTATGTATCTTAGTGTAGTCTACTTTTGTGCCAAGTTATATTGAAATCAGACCAAAACTGTACGAGGAGTAGCATTTTGAAAGAATTTCACAGAAATTTCTATTTTTAGTAACCACGGCAACACCGTTCATCGAAATCAAAAACCGATGCACAAAATTATGTATCTTAGTGTAGTCTACTTGTGTGCCAAGTTATATTGAAATCGGACCAAAACTGTAGGAGGAGTAGCATTTTGAAAAATTGTTTACAGACAGACAGACAGACAGACAGACAGACGGACAGACAGACAGACGGACGGACGACGGACGCATTACTATCGCATAAGCTCTTCTGGTCTCTGACCAGTAGAGCTAAAAAACCCACTAGAAATATGTCACAGGCACTTGTTTCGGAAATAAATTTTTAATATATAGTATAGGTTAAAAATTTATTTCCGAAACAAGTGCCTGTGTTACAACCTCACAAAACTTGATTTTGTAACTTTCCATTGTCCACCTCCGGTCTCTAACTTATGTTACAATTTTCCATTATTATCTGCATATGAAGCTTTAATGTCTCCCAGTTCATACGATTTGAACAATTTAATTCTGAAACGATGCAAGCAAGTTACAAATAAGTTGATAGGATCAGTCCCATTAGTCAACAATTCGCAAATTCTATAGTCGATACAATGGCCTATATGTACATGTACTTAGCAACCACGAAAATAATGTACATGTATTTTGTTAAGTCAAATTTGACAGACGTTTTTCGTACAATTTTCCACACTGAATCAACTAAACTGAAAGATATACAGTACCTAGTAAATTTAACCAGTGTGCCTTGTAAAGCGTTCGTCGTGATTAGTAATCATTCTGTTTACTAGTTACGATAGTGGATAGTAGGTGTCACGTGGAACGGGGGTCGTATAGATACATACCAACCCAGTGAATTATAAATTCTAGATTTACTAATGCTATCTATATAGTAAATCTACCCAATATCTAGTAAAACTAATTTTGAGGTATTGATTGTATGGACAGTAAATTTACTAGTCCTCTCATTTAGTGACTTTAACTGGTTATTTTTTCAGTGTACAAATTTTTCTTTCGCCCGATCATAATAATGAGCACACAGCGGGCGTCATTAGCCAACAGGGAATGCTTCCTCCCTCATGTCACCTGATTCCACTATTAACTTTTTTAAAAGGCCAGTGCTTGCTTAAAATTTGCTCCAAATTGTCATTATCCGATGGATCTTTGAGCTGGATTACTATTCATTGTCTACATCAAATGAATGTTGTCTGTTCACTGGTCGTCGGTCCTGATGGTCGCTGTATTGCGTCAAGGACAAACGAGAATTTCCCAAAAATACAACCAGCATAAATTAAGTCGACTTCCTTTACAATAATGCTGAAGTCATAAAAAGGCCATTGTAACAAAGAAATTTGTCCAGAGTTGAAAATTTTCTCCAGGGTTATTTCAAACTTTGATAACTGAGACCAAAGGTGATGAATATAGACCCTCGCCTGTTGAAAATCGAGCCGTATCGTGGAATTTTAATCATGAAACCAGTTCTATTAACTCAACAAGGTAAAACCCATATAAAGGAAGTGATATTAATATTTATGATTTATTCTTTAAAAAATACATATATTCAGTTTTAATATTTATGATTCGATTAAAATCTTCAATTTCAAACAGACAGAACATTAAATAAAAATTAAGAAGGAAGGTCTCGAATTTTTCGAAGAACTTATATATGGAAGTAATTTACCATTGAATGTTTCGCGAATAATAGCAGCGTTTTGCATAATAAAATCTATATAAAAAGGAATAGGTATAATTCTATAATATCATTATAGAATTATATATCATTGACAATGTTTTGTATAATAAAATTTTTAAACAAAGAAATAGCAATCGGCCTGATCGTATAATATCAGCAAATTAGATGTTAAACAATTATATACCATTAATTTTGATTTTAAAAACGTATGTGCACCACAGGCACTTGTTTCGGAAATAAATTTTTAACCTATAGTATAATAATAACACAGGCACTTGTTTCGGAAATAAATTTTTAACCTATAGTATAATAATATTCAATTCTTTTATTCCTTGTATCAACAGATACATCAGATTAACATATTAATAACATATAATATACATAATTATACATAATTGCCATGTAAACATATTTTACAATGTATTTACACAAGCATTGATAAATGTGCATATTTATACATACATATTATTGTAATATCATATAATTAATCAAGTTCAAGTTCAAGTTCTTTATTGACTTTGAGCTTTATATCTCATCAGTTCAAACAAAATAATACAACAATGACTGTACAGGTTTACAGGAGAATATGATAATTATGTACATATGATACAAATATATATATATATATATGACATAAATGATATGAATATATCAACATCAATATGACTCGATTTATTTTACTTTCCCGCAAATGATATGCTTCTCTTAATAAGTTCCCCAGACCTCTTAATTCTCTTACATTTTGAACAGTAAGTAATTGTATTGATTTAAATACACTACTGTTTTGATAATAATATTTTTTAATATATTTCTTCCTTAAATTTTCATATGTTGGACATTGTAAAATGAAATGAAATTCATCTTCTATTTCATTTAGAGTACACAAAATGCATTTTTACTAATTTTTCTATCATTTCTATTGGTATTCGTGTATCTACCCCTTTCAATATATAAGTTGTGATCAGACATCCTAAACTTTGAAATTATTTCTCGATTTTTAGCATTTAAAGGTTTGTTAAGGTAATACTGAAGGCAATGTGTATCTGTAAGATGTTTGTACAAATTAGCTTTTGGCATATTGTCAATATCTGCTCTTAATTCCTGAATGTAAATATCTTTCATTCTCTGTTCAATAAGTTTTATAACATATTTATCATCATAATTTGTGTCTATCAAAAAGTTTAATCCTAATCTATTCAGTTCTGTTTTAATATTTACAACCCATTCGTCATTTTCCTGTACCATTTCTTCATAACACATGCACTTGTTTCGGAAATAAATTTTAAACATATACACATGTAGTATAATAATAACACAAGGTATCTAACTCCAAATTACACTCAGTACCCCCCTTCTCAGAAACGCACTCATTTACACTTTCAGATTAAATGCACTGGCAAACTTTTTATTATGTTCCCCAAACGAAGTTGGGGAACGTATTGTTTTTACTCTGTTTCTTATTAAGGTCTTCCGTTTCAGACGGAAGACCTTATAGTGATTCTACTGTTTTTTCTTTTTCTTTTTTTTATTATTATTTTTTTCCCCTTTTTGTTTCAACGATTTCTCAGAGATGACTCGACAGATTCTCATGAAATTTTCAGGGATAATAAAGAGTAAAAATATCTTTCCAATGCAGTTTCCAGTTTTTCAAAATTTACTTCCGGTCGTCAGATATGTCCGATTTCCGCTTTTTTCAAAAAAAGTTTTGTCCGAGTCATATCTCAGAAACGGTAAGAGATTAACCCTTTCTCTACCGGCACATTTTAGGTGATTTGGGAGACTTTTTGATATGACATTATTAAATTATTTCCAACTTTTTCATTCAAGGAGAAAGCTAGGTATATTGCATACCATTTTGTAGGGAATGTCTTAGAGATGATATTTTATGACTATTCAGATACTCAACAACTGACCTTATTAGTAAAAATGGAGGTCAAAGGTCAATTAAGTGCAAAATTTTATGGGATTTTTTGATACTTTTTAATCTTCAAGCTAAATATTTACTATGATGTATGTTGAAATAGGAAATTTTGAATATACTCACAAAAGAGCATGATACTGTACTACATGAAACATATAAACTTTTTTTTTTCAATTCTGCATATAACTACTTAAAAGCGGTTACTTAGCAACCCAGAATTTTTTAATTTTCGGGCAAGAATTTTCGTTATTACTCATCCTAGACACATTTATGCATCTCAGCACATATAAAAGTTACATGTGAGGTCATAACATTACAAGTGATGAACAGCAGATAAATTGTCTTGAAGTTTGACCTCATTAGAACTATTTTTAGGAGGTCAAAGGTCAAATAAGTGCAAAAGTTTCATCAATTTTTTTCAACACTTTTCAATATTCTTGCCATAATTTTACACAATGGATGTCGAAATGGAAAATTCTGAATATACTCTCAAAAAGGGATCAGAACTGCAATATCCATGCATCATATTAGTTCAAATATCTGTTTAATGACCTTTAAGTGGTTGCTAAGCAACAACTTTTTAAAGTTTTTGGCTATATACATGTTTGTTATTTCACATTCTGGACACATTCTCGACACTTTTTGTATATTTCATGATATTGTATGCAAGATATGGGCCATAAAGATGAAATAACATTTTTGTATTAAAAATTGACCTTGACTCTTGTTCTTAAGGGGATCAAGGTCATATCAGTACAGAATTCTGCTTTAAATTGTAAGTAAATATCAATTTTGAAATGCTTCAATCATGGATAAAACATCTAATAGTTGACGTGATAAAAATGGCAAACGACAAAATTTGCAAGCAAAGAATTCTGGTCTGCTTCTTACAAACCCCTAGCAAAACATGTATACAATCTTTTTGTTAAACAAAAAAATCCATTCTCTTGATGCCATTAAAAATAATCTTTATTTTCATGGATTTAATCTAACAAGAAAAAATAAACTAATTGATTTCATTACAAGATTTTTCTGGTATAACAGAGCTTAAGGGTTAGAATAAAGACCTGACATGTTATCTTGGAGGGAAATAATAATAATACATAGCATTGGCAATATTTAATGCAAAACTGTTTAGTCAATAACTTGAAATTGTGACGTTTATATCCAAATATACAAATCCAGAAATATTGCCAGATGAATTCCAAGTCAGACTGAAATCTTCAACAAAATGTTGAAGAACATTTTTACTTTGTGTCCACCATTCTTTTATCAACTGTCATTTCTCTGTAAGACTGGAGGAAATTCTTTGACTTGTCCAAGACATTATTATTTGCTGTCAAGTACAAGTGATCAGCTTCTATACTGTAAAAGATTTATATATTTTGAAACAGATACATGTCATTGTGTATATGAATTTCCATTTATAAATAAAATTAAGAATGCTAAAATTACTACATTTATTTGATTTTCCTTTTAAAATTAATATTGTATTTATTATGTGATTCAAGTAGTTAAATGATATTACTAAGTCAATGTATCAGGACTGATAATTCAACAACCTTGTAGTAAACCATCATGGTAAAATTACTGAACTAAAACAAATAGCATATATGGCAATCTGACTAAAGCCTCTGTTTACGCTATCGCAACATATGAAAAAATCTGGCAGTGGATGGAAGATCTAATTTAAATAGATTAATTAGATTGCTACGAAAGCCATGAAGGGACACATCAATTTTCAAAAAAGTAAAAAATGAGATCTTGAATTAGACAATCCAATCCCATGGATTACTAGATCGTTCCATCGATTTATAATTCGAGATCTCGAATTACACAATCCGATCTTAGGGATTACTTATTCGCCCCCTTGATTCATAATTTGAGATCTCGAATTACATACTGGTAATTCGTTTTCACAGATTAATAATTCAAGATCTGATTTGTTACAACGTCAGTCTTATGATTTTGGCAATCTGTGCTCTTGAATTTCATAACATATACGTACAGATACATTCAACCATTATAATCAATTTGTGCGTTCTATTTATTTTGTTTCAGCAACCGGTCATTTCCAACCTCTTTCATAACTAATACTTGATATCGCGATTAATTAACTTAGCGAAACTCTTTAGCAATGGAGGTAGGAAACGTCTGTTGGCTGGGGACAAATGTGCTATTGAATACAATGCAAGATTGATCATTGTAGAATTTATAAGGACAGATAAGTAAAAAATCCTGGTGGAATACCTTGCTTAACAATCGCTGAACTCGCGTAATTAATTTTTGAGATGAACTAATCCTAAATTGTTACATTTTTAACGATATTTTTAACGAAGCGGGCTCTTCTAATTCAATTTTCACTGAAAATCGCTGCATTTTAAAGCCGATAAAATAATTTAAACTTTCCTTATTTGACAATCTACTATTTGGAATTCAACTCTTGGCAATACATGTACATTGTATTTTAGGCATAAAATTGTTCAAATCATACGATTGTCACTACTGTAAACAATGCCATGTGCCCCAGTAATCTCGTGAGATTTAAGCTTTCTCGACTCCCCTGCAAGAGAGCGGTAGTAAGTTAGATAACTGCGAGGTAATCGCGATATTACGTATTCAACATATATTTATTTTAGAAATATTATGATTACACAGGACCCATATTCACTTTTACTATTTAGGACTTTCAATTATTCTAATATACACTTAACACAAAAACCTCTAAGATTTTTTGTTGTACAAATATCAGTACTAGCATATGGATTTGAAAATGTTCATGTATTTTTCTCATTTTAGACCGTAATATGTAATAAAAGGTAGGGTGTAAAATATTATTACAATATTCTATTCTTTAAACATGTATTACCATATCCGATATGTACAGATAAATAATTTTAATGAAATCATGGGAAGGGTTTATATTCTGAGGAAACGAATCATTTAAACAAAGAGTAATTTGAGGGAACGGATTGATAATCTGCGAGAATGAATTGGCAATTTGTTATGAAAGATTGTCAATCCGAGAGAACGGATTGTATAAATCGAGAACTCGGTTTACTTTTATAAATTTTTAAAAATTCTATGTCCCTTCATGGCTTTCATAGATTGCATACCTGCATGGCTGCCAGGGTTGTAAAAAGAATGGAAACAATAGACTGCAATGTTACTTCAGGGCAAAATTCCTGGGGCAAGGCTGTTCATGAGCATGGGAGTGTTGATAAACCATCCAGTGAGTTTGACCACCCATGTATGTGATGTACGATAATGGGAAAGTGTCTGAAAAATTGAGAAAATGGAAATTTTAACCACATACTTTATGCAGATTGGAAATACAACAGCAGTCTATAACAGCTTGTTCCATATCTCGGCATTCATTCAAATAGATATTACGTGTTTAAATATTAAATGTGTTTGTATGAATAATCAAGCATCATAAGTATTATGTGTTTAAACGCTTATTCTTTGAAATAATTAAATCAAATGTTTATAAAATTGTATGAATGCAATATCATGAGAATGACACCAAATGAAATTTGACTTTATTTTTGAAATTTTAGAAATCCAGAAATTTTCAATACCAAAACTAAAATTTACCTGTTAATTGGTGTCCTTACATATCAATTAGCCTTCGTAGTTCATGGTGGGCTTAGCAAGTGGGTATTCACAGATGAAAGCATTGTTGCATATGGTGCCAGCACCCTAAAAATTCAATGTGAAAGTGGTACATGTACACACTGGTACACACATATTGAAAACAACTATCCATTATAATTATGGCAACTTTGATTTTACTTTGAACTTTCGAGTGATTGTCAATAGCATCAACGTTTAAAAGCAACACAAAACTGGCTGAACAATACGAAATATGCACACTGAAATATGAAGATCTATTTATAGTACGTGTACATTTAGTTTTCTTTTGAACGTGAACTAATTGCGTTTTAAACTTAAACTATTCAGTCAAAATACACGTATTCTCACCTGCTAATACCAAAAGCATGTCCGTATTATTTGATTCATTGATGTGATGATCTTCGTCGTGAAATAATCATGAAAATTGACGTTCTTCGGTTCGCCATCGTGTTGTTGTTTATACTGCTACCCAATAGCGGAAACACGTGTATTTCAATTCGTATCAACTCATACATTGATGAGTCGTATTTATTTATAATGCGAGTTTTTGTATATTGTTAAATTTCATGCCAATATAGACCTAATTAAATTGCAAATTAAGTATACGGTATATTAACAAGATACAACAATATTAAAAATCTGATTTTTTTTTTAGTAAAGATCGGCGTTTAGGGAATCGATCTACAATTTTTATCAACATTGTATAATATTATATCACAACATGAAATATGTACATCATTACATGTAGATGAATAAATTAACTTTTCACTTCACACAAAAGACAGAACGATAGTATATATTTGTTTTTTGAAATCTATTTTTTTTTTTTGTATTATGCATTTATTTCAGTTAAAATAAATTTAAATGGTCAAAAAAGTCTTATAAAAGAATTTGTTGTTTCGAGTAAGACGCAACAATATCGACCTTGACGTTACATGTAAATATTGACCGATTTTTCCATAAAAACTATGCGAAGGTCACAAATTCAAATTATCGTAATTAAGAAAATACTGAGCGTAAGAAGGCCTGTAAGGACTTGTTGGAAAGGAAATTTTCTGTACTTTTAACAGCTTTATTTTGTTTTCCCTATTTCAACACAGAAATGAACATAAAACTGAGCTTTGTTTAAACATTACGAATAAAATCGAGAAAAAACACATAAGTGCAAGAAAATTCTTGTTTTTAAAATATGCTTTAAAGTAATAACAATAATTTTTACATATTTTAAAAGCAGAGAAAAAATGCTTTAAGAATATATCATACTTTCTTTATAAAGTTAATCTGGAAAAGAATGCCAATCGTCTGGAAAATCGGCAATTGCTTTGGAAAATCACGCCATTTTCATAAAGTCACGTTTGTCTTCACAACGTTAAATCGATTAAATACCGGCAATCAAGACATAATCTTTTTAGATATTTTAAAAGTAGAGAAAATTTCCAAAAAGATGATATATAGTTTATATACCTTCATGCTACCATAAAATAGATACGGAGATCTTATTTTCGCGAAGTCGTGTTTTAACGCGCCACCGGTCAATACGTAAGTTTCGAGATTATCTCCCTTGGTGCGCTCTTTCGTTGAGGAGGGGAGTTTGGTTGCCGCGTAAACAAACAGGTGGGACAGATATTTATTATTGGATATATCGCATCATCGATATACTGGTTTATCGTAACTATATAATTGTAAGGATGCACTGTTCAACTCAAGAATAACCGAATTAAAGTAAAGGTGTCATTTTTTAAAGCAAAAAAAATCGGAACAAAAAAGAAAATTCAGTGGATGTGAGACTTTTCAGACGAGGGAAGAGATATATGGACCTCTAATAAATACGGTAAACATGAATCTGATCATTACATGTCGGCAATCTAAATGACACGTTGATTTTTTACCTTATTATAACTTTAAAAAACCCACTAACTTTTTAGAGAATGTTTGCACAATCAAGAGAATCTTTTACTTTTTATAAAGACCACGACGTTTATTTCATTTTCAAGTACCCTATAATTGAAAGTAGATTTATAAATATACACAGCTGAGCTTGATAAAATCATAAAATGCATCACCGCTTAACGTTTTTATCTTTCTATAACATTAAATAAATTTTAAAAGCCATAAACATCGTTCATTTATTTATGCACGTTTGTATACATAAACAAACTGTCCCACCTCCATGCTGAAATGGATACATTTTGCGCCTCTAACGCAGGAGAGTTACAATCTCGAAACTCGCGTATTTGACCGGTACGGAAGTGAAGGGGTTAAGACACCAAACTTATATAAGTAATAAATCATGATAAGTAGGCAAAACCAATCGGGTTAAGATCGTCCGCCGTCACTTCCGGTCGTCACAGGAAGTGATCAAAGAAATCAACAATTTCAACTTTTCTTTCATGAAACTATTTCTACATCATATTATAGCATCTTATTCGTAGTTTAGAAATATGTCAGTTTGACCGGAAATAAAAAACTACAACTTCCTGTTATAAGAGAAAAACTACATAATTTTAGTATTTTTCTTTCCCATAAATATTCTTTATAGATAAAGTATTTGTAATGATTTTTGGATATGTTATTAAGACTGCAAATGTCTACAGTAACTTCAAATATCTGATTAAAATTCACTTCCGGTCTTGTGACTTCCTGTCCGCAAAATGAGAGGTTATCATAGCTAGATCTCGTAAACGGTAAGAGATTAAGACACCAAACTTTTACAAGTTGTAGATTTTGATGATTAGACAAAACCAGTTGGAATAAGATTGTCTGCCGTCACTTCCGGTCGTCACAGGAAGTGATCAAAGAAATCGAAAAATTCAACTTTTCTTTATGGAAACTTTTTTGCATCACATTATTTCATTTTATTTGTAGTTTTGAAATATATATGTACCACCGGAAACAAAAACGACCACTTCCGGTTATGAGAGAAAAACTGCATTATTTGAGTATTTTTCTTTCCCATAAATATTTTTTATAGATAAAGTATTTGTAATGATTTTTGAATATGTTATTTAGACTGCAACTGTCTACAGTATCGTCAAATATCTTTGTTAAATTCACTTCCGGTTGCGTGATTTTCTATCCTCAAAATGAGAAGTTATCATATCTAAATCTCGTAAACGGTAAGAGATTAAGACATCTACCTTATAGGATTGATAGATCTTGATGAGGAGGCAAATTTATTTGGGTTAACACTGTCCGCCGTCACTTCCGGTTTTCAAAGGAAGTGAACAAATAAACCAAAAATTTCGATTTTTTCTATAGAATCTTTCTTAGTAATATGTTATAGCATCTTATTTATAGTTTTGAAATATGTCAGTCCCACTGGAAACAAAAACGACAACTTCCGGTTATGAGAGAGTAACTGCATAAATTTTAGTATCATACTATCCCATAAATATTTTTTTATAAAAAGAGCATTTGAATTGATTTAAGGACGCGTTAATCTGACTTAAATGTCTAGATTAACCTCAACTGTTTTTTCAAAAAATTACTTCCGGTCATGTGAATTCTTGTCCTCAAAATGAGAAGATAACATTGCTAGATCTCTTAAACTGTAACAGATCAAGACAATAAACTTAAACTAATAATAAACCATGAAGATTTGGCAACATATATAGAATAAAATGCGTCTGCCCTTACTTCCGGTCGTCACAGAAAATAATAAAAAAAATTGAAAATGATTTTTGTAAATGTTATTAAGACTATAATTGTCTCAAGTAATGTCGAGAATCCTGGTAAGTTACACCTCCGGTCGTTTGTTCTCCTGAAATCATTTAAAATATTATATGCCTTTTTTAACATAGATAAAAGCTCAATCATGCAGATAAATAGAGGAGAGCGGAAGACCTTCTTTGTTGCTGCAGCAACAAGAGTTTCTAGATATTATTATTCTTCTTATTATTATTTTTCTTCCTGGGAAAATTTTGTACGCGAGTGATCTTGTAAACTACACATCCGACTCAGGTGAAACCTTTTTAGGGTAAGTAGGCATGTTATGTAGATTTGCGGAATCAAGGTCATTTTGCGCGCACGTGCTTGCAAGAGCGCGCACGTGCAAAACTTAAAATGACCAATATATAATGGATATAACCGTAACTTTTCTATTTTGTGACGAAATGTTTTGAAACTTATAATGTAAGGATATATTAGTAATATGCACAAGATGAAATCGTCAAAATAGCAAGATCGCACGCACATGCACGTGCGCTTCGCTCTGATTGGCTGAAACTAAAGCCTCAATATCTTTTTTGTTTTTTGATAAAATCATTTGAAATTTTGAACATAGTCATACATTAGGGAGATCTACAGCCTGTAATATAAGATTTATCATGAAAGCATGTGCATGCACATGTGCTTGCAAGAGCTCGCACGTGCAACACGAGAAATGTCCAATATAATTGATACAGACGTAACTATTTAAATTATTGATGAAATGCTTTGAAACTCATATTATTAGTATATATTAGAAGCATAGACAAAATGACATGGTCAAAAAAGTAAGATCTCACGCGCATGAACGTGCGCTTCGCTCTGATTGGCTGAAACTAAAGTCTCAATATCTTTCTTGTTTCTTGTCATAATCCTTTGAAATTTTGAACATATACCTACATTATGAAGATCTACAGCATGATGTATAAGAATTTTCATGAAAGCATGCGCATGCCCGCGTGAAGAAATCTGATTGGCTGAAACTTTAAATGGCTATATCTCCTTTGTTTTTTGACGAAATGCTTTGAAATTTAAAACATAGTCAT
This sequence comes from Saccostrea cuccullata, assembly GCF_032062105.1. Taxonomy (NCBI): domain Eukaryota; kingdom Metazoa; phylum Mollusca; class Bivalvia; order Ostreida; family Ostreidae; genus Saccostrea; species Saccostrea cuccullata. Next base: position 69,780 of record NW_026921337.1, read on the forward strand.
GTATTAGGATATCCTACAATGTGATATAGGAAAAAAAATCATGAAATCACGTGCATGCACGTGTGCCGCAATCTGATTGGCTTAAAATTAAAATGGCTATAACTCCCTTGTTTTTCAACCAAACAGGATGGGATTTAGAATATAGATAGATATAAGGGACTCCTACAAGAAGGTATGGTCATCATGCACGTGCACGCACGTGCGTGCATTTGGAACGAGTGAAATGAAAAATACACTTGAAAGAGTGATTTTTCATACTTTTGGACTGAATGCTTTAATATATTGTATATTAAAATATGTAGATAGTGTCGACAAGATGATATGATCATAACGCACATGCATCACATGCGCACGGGTGCAATGCTAAAATTTGAATATAATTGGTATCCTTCTGAGAAAACGTTGTTAAAGTCAAAAGTGCACAGAGTTTGTCTTATTTAATGAAGCTTACAGGGAATATAGGACCAAAAAGGAGTTGGGGAGCGTTTGGGGAACATCTGTAACGGTTCCCGTTACAATTAGCACTAGTTACCATTGTCTTCTACGATAATTTATCTACACAACCATATATGGCATGCATATCTTAGTTTTCATTCAGCTCCGTAAACAGCGTCAAAACTCTGCCCGCCGAGTGGAAAGTCGAACTCAACCACGAAACGGTATGTGCTAATCCCGCACGAAGATTTTGACTGGTTAAAAATCTGTATCTAAGATTATATGGAAAAAATGTCGTAGTGTTATTATGGAAAATGAGACGTATTCAAATTTCATTTGTTCAGTGCAATATTTTAAATCTGAAAATGAATTTTTAACTCACTAATTTTTTTAAATTTTGCTCTTTGCCCGAGACTAGCACATACCGTTTCGTGGTTGAATTCGACTTTCCACTCGGTGAGCAGAGTGTTGACGCTGTTTACGAGGATGAAAGAAAACAAGGATATGCTTGCCATATATGGTTGTGTAGATAAATTATCGTAGAAGATAATGGTTATAAACATTTTGTTAGTGCATATCCTCTGAAAGTGTAAATGGGTGCGTTTCTGAGAAGGGGGGTACTGAGTGTAATTTGGAGTAAAATACCCTGTGTTATTATTATACTATATGTTAAAAATTTATTTCTGAAACAAGTGCCTGTGATGTGTACATGTACTCTGTATATAGACTGACATCAAATACTTTTTATTTTAAAAGTAAAGTAAATTTAATATGTTCTTTCTATGACTTTTACAAAAAAATTAAAATTGTGGCCCTTGACAAAGTCTTTGTTTCTTACTGAGCTAGAAAACAGTTAATAAGATGAAAAACAGCAAACGTGAAAGAAAGTCTACAGAAACTATACAGGCTATCACAAAAATATGTAAATACGGAAAGAAAAAAACTTAACAGCCAAGAAGTCTGTATACAATAACGATGCCTTTTAAGTTTTGCCTGAAATACTCAAAAACCAAATCATTGAGATAAATGCAAAATTTCTGGATCAACATATTTTAGTGTTTAATGTCCAGCTGATCTTTAAAATGCAACTTAAGTTATCATGGTAAGGCTGAAAGGGAAAGGGAGGACGAACATGATAGAAGTTCGAAATCCCTTGTTTGGCACAATATCTATCAGCATCCATAAATTTAATATTGATTTGACAGGAGCAAAACTAGGGAGAACTATATTGAATTGCAAATGTTTTATACGATTTTATACATTGTATTCCTATTTCTCTAATGTTACATGACTTGAGGAGTGCGACAGGGGCAACCGTGTAACACTTTTTAAGCTCACATTTTGCATGGCTCTAATTTTGTATTAAGCTCTATTGCTTAATAGATCTAGCAGGGAATGTTAATTTCATTGATTGATTGAAAATTTCCCAGAAGCATTACTATAGGGTCAGTAATAAGGTGGACACTTACTCAAATTATAAAGAAGGCCCAAAGGTTAATCATTTAATGCTATCCATTAAAATAAATTACGTGAAATCTATGTTCAGCTGTTTAGGACAGCAGAACCATGCAACAAGTTAAAGTTATATGTATTTTTAATAACAGTACGCATTTGAATAAAGCACCAAACAAATTAACATTTAGGATATATTCAACAAGAAAATATGACCTACCGGATAATGCACAGAACAACGATGGAGTCATTCTACACTGTACAAGTGAAGTTTGGCTAAATTAAACGCATGCGACGAGTCAAGATGCATATGTCTGAACAAGACAAGAATAAAAAAAAGTAGACTTGTATGATTGCATACAAGGATAAGAGATAGAAAATGTCAAACTATTTGGTCAAATAAAGAATATTTTTATATATAGCTCTCCTCTCTACATGAGGATTGTAGGGAATCAGCCGTACATCTACTAACATAAGGGTACAACAGAGATTTCAAGCTGACATATATGTATCATGTTCCTTGCATATAAGTAAACACATAAATATTGTTCATTAAATTAATACAACACAATGATCAAAGCCATATTTATGTTGTGTGTACATGTGTAGTTATCGCCCTTATAACTTTCAATTACATTATTTTTTCTTAAATAAACAACTCTGCTCAAAAATTTTCAAAATAAAAAAAGATCAACAATAAATATGTTATACATTTAGAAAAATAAAGTTAAGAATTTTTCTTTGTTTTAGAATAAGTATTTTTCAATTTATTTATTCATTATAAATAAACTAAGAAACATCTATGTATTAGGGATATATATAGTCTATTTCATAAGTTTTACAATAGATTAGTTAGTATGACAATAAGTAAATAAAGAGATGGTACAAGAGTGGTGAGAGTGCGGGAAGATTGAATTGGAGTTTGGAGAGGGGAAGGGAGAGAAGAGGAGGAGTGAGGGAGGAGAAGTGAAAGAGGAGGGATGAGAGAGAAGAAGACAGGGGGAGGGAGAGTAGAGGAGGAGGAGGATGAGAAAGAGAGGGAGGAGGAGGAGCCAGAGAGGAGTGGGAAGAGAGAGGAGGAGTAGAATGAGTGAGGAGGAGAAGTGTGAGAGGAGGAGTAGGAAGAGTAAGGAGGAGGAGTGTAAGAGGAGGAGGAGTGCGAGAGGAGTAGGAAGAGAGAGGAGGACGAGTCAGAGAGGAGTAGGAAGAGTGAGGAGGAGTAGGAAGAGAGGAGGAGCAGGAAGAGTGAGGAGGAGGAGGAGTGAGAGGAGAAAGAGGAAGAGAGAGGAGGAGAAGAGGAGTGAGAGAGGAGGAGGAGGAAGAGAGAGGAGGAGGAGTGAGAGAGGAGGAGGAAGAGAGAGGAGGAGGAGGAAGAGAGAGGAGGAGGAGGAGTGAGAAAGGAGTAGGAGTGAGAGAGGAGGAGGAAGGGGGGAGGACAAGTCAGAGAGGAGGAGTAGGAAGAGTGAGAGAGGAGAAGTAGGAAGAGAGGAGGAGTATCGAAGGAGAGAGGAGGAGGAGGCAGAGAGGAAAAGGAGTGAGGGTGAGGAGAAGGAGGAGTGAGTGGGAGAGGAGGAGATGGCAAGTTAATTTGTTAACGCACATTTGTTTTATTTTACGTTAATTTAACAGGTTATTTTTTAAAATTCAATTGAGTCAAAACAAATTCATTTTGGTGTTTCCTAATATTGAAAATGCATGTAGTTCCTACTGTGTGTTCTACCGCGCGGTAACACGGTTTCGCGTGTGTTATAGAGATTTGAACGTCTTAGATTTCTAATGGATTTTATAAAGAAAATTACACCGAATGTAAAAATATTTAAATATACGATAATTTCTGTGCATGTGAAATCTAATATTGTTTATGGACATCATGTCATACACATGTACCCAGTGTATATTTTAGTGAAGTAAACTTACACTTATGAATTAATATATATTTCACGACAATTGGACTCAATTCAAAAAAGTAAATTCAAAGAATTGTGGTCCTCCACTTTCAGTGTCTTTGTGGGTGGTATGTCATTATTAATATTTATGTCAAAATGTGTCAAATATGAACATCCCATCATATATCATTTAAAAGTTATCACCAAAGTTTATTTTTTAAATTAGGTCAAACATGAAGGTCAAGAGGTCAGAAATCGGAACATGCTCGGAAATATCTTCTCACAGGTAATGGCAAATATGAAATCCTTATCTCTTCTCATTCAAAAATTATGACCAAGGTTAGTTAAAGTTTTTGAAAAGTAAGTCAAATTTCAGGACCACAATGTCTAAAATTCAAATATTATGGCTTAAAGTAATGTTTACATTTTTGAAAAGTATGTCAAACTTCAAAGTCAAGATCACGGGGTCAAAAGTCATAGTGTACAACAGAAGATTCTCCTCAAACATGGACATTACTACAGTATTCTATATCATTCAGAGCCAATACCTTTCAATTACTTTTTAACAATCCACCTACAGCCTATAAAGTGATAAGATTTGGAAAGATTGTCCGTACTGAATATATTGTTCTACATACATACTAAGTATCAGGTCTGGTTTTATATGGATGCCTTGCTATCTATTGCATACCTCTGTCTCTCAGTGGATGTATACCCAATAACAGGAACACAGGACAGCGTGATTTACTATACCCGTGTTAAAGATGACATACTGTAAAATTGTTTTGGGCTTTGATTGAATTAAATGTGGTATGCGTATCAAATTAATTTTTTCGATATAAAGAGTGGATTTAATTTACAGCTTTTTTTTCGGGGAATTGTGTATCCTCTTTGCAATTAAAAAATTAATATTCGGAGCGATCGTTTTACTGTTTCTCCGTTTTCATCGAGTACCAGACATTGAATTATTAGCTGTTCTAAGATGTCTACATCTTATTCGAGTCAATCAGACCTCGTGTCCAATCTGTCCGTCCCTGCACCAAGCCAGACCATCAATAAACGGATCATCTACGGCTTCGCTGGGGCTTCCTTTGTTATTATCCTCTCTCTTTCCATTTCTCTTGGTGTTGTTTCAAGTAAGGGAAATGACAAGCCTAATATTTACTATGAGCAATCCAGTAAAGAGCCCACCACCAAAAGAGAGCAGTCGTGTTCAGGACAGACTCAATCGTGTCCACCACAGATACTGATGTGTCCAGAATCAACCAGACCAGCGGAGCCAGAGAAAATCCAAACGGCCACATCCTGTACGGAGCAATACGGATCGCACCCGACCGACCCTCAAATAGCAAACTGTGTTTTAGATAGCTATCCACTTATAGACGGGTATGTTTATATCAAGTTATTCATATTAAACATCATTCAAATTAACAGAAGTATTGAACATTAAAAAAACCACGATTTTTTTTTCTAAATTCTGAATTGTATTACAATAATCACGATTCAAAATAAATAATAACAAGCACATTCAAAAAGTTATGAGCCCCAGCTGTCGGCGTCTTGGAGGATGGGATGTCATTATTTATGGCAGATTGTGTCAAATATGAACGCCATTCAGAAGTAATTAATAAAATTGAGTTTTTTGAAAATTAGGTCAAGGTAAAAGGGTTAAAAAATCATAGCATGCTCGGAACATCTTGTCACAGGTAATGCAGAGTCATCTCAAAATATGACAGGTCTATTTCTTCTCAATCAATTGTTACATGGAAAGATTTTTGAAATGTACGTGGGTTAACTTTCAAGATGAAGGACACAAGGTCAAAAGTCATAATATTTAGAATATTTAGAAAGACGTCACAGGTTAAATACACTGTACAATTATTTTATATGAAAGCCCCATTATTTTCTCTTTTAAAGTCTGACTACTAGTAATTTTAAATATTGTTAAAATATTTGGAAAGTTTGTCAAACTTCGAGGTCACAGGGTAAAAAATCATGGTATATGTGGAATATATGATCATAGCTTTGGAATGAGAAAAGAAATGGCTTTCATATTTCACGACTTGTGCATTATCTGTGACAAGACCTTTCCAGATATACTATAATTTTGTGTTCGTGACATTGAAGTTTAACCTTCTTTCCAAAAAAATTAACATTACTTTCAATTGGTCATAACTTTTAGTGTATTGGGGTCTTATGAGCCAGCACCAAGAGAATAGGGTGAGGTAAGAGGTGAGGTCATAACTTTTGAATGGGAAAAGATAATACTTTCATATCAATCATTTATATTACCCGTGACAAGACCTTTCTAAATATTCTATACCTTTTGACCCTGTGATCTTTAAACCTACTTTCATATTTGAAGTGTTAATACATTTAACCCGTCCTGTTACAAGATGACTCCGAGCATGGTATGAGTTCTGACCCTCAAGCCTTTATGTTTGATAAATAATGGCATTCCTTCCAATAAGACACCGAAAGAGTGGGACCACAATCCTTTAAATCTAATTGTTTGTGTTACTTTTGCGAAAAATGTAATAGTCTGCTTTCATTATACATGTATATATTTATCTTCTTTTACGTGTTACTTTTGCAAAAAATATGATAGTCTGCTTTCACTATACATGTTTATATTAATCTTCTTTTACACTGTTTTTAACAAGTTTACATCACTGAAAACAGCTGTAACTCTCCGAAAAAAAAAATATATTTACCGAACAGAGAGCTACAGTGCCACCCTTTGAAAAAACTGTGGCAACGCACTTTGAAAAATTTTTTCAAAGTGCGTTAAAATTAGGACAAATTCAACGCACTTTGAAAAAAATTTTTCAAAGTGCGTTAAGAGTGTACATAAACATTTTTGCCATGGGGGCTTTTAACGCACTTTGAAAAAAAAATATGTATAAAACAAAAACTCTAGACTGAGATTTTTAGCATCTTCCAATGTCAAGGGTTTCTGATCCGCTCCGCTCCACATATGAGATTTTAGTAATTGACAGAATCAAATTGTATTAATTATATCTTTCGAAAAACGTTTTAATTTATACTGTATGTACTCATTTGACCTCACTGGGAACAAGGAGAAGACGAGTAGAAGGGCTATCAGCCCAACTCTTATTTCTTATACATTGTACATAGCCGTCGGTAGCAAATTGAAAGTGGACACACCCCCCCCCTCCACTTCAAAAGTAAGTCCCAATTTTCAATGCTTATATATCTTTGCAAAACATTTGTGTGCCCAAGACCCCCCTCCCGGTACCGATGCCCATGCTACACCCAAATATATGTATTTCCATAACTGGTATGACGTTGAAATCTTTCAATAAATTTTTAGTTTACATATAAAATGCATGCAAACTGGAAAAATTAAGTTCAGTAAAACATTTAAGAGAGAAAGAATTTTCAAAGTATGGAAAAATCAAAATCGCTCACTTTCACATCCTTAAGATTTGCAAGAATATTGACGAAGCCATACACATTATTTTCAAAGTGCGTTAATATCGTCGATATTAACGCAATTTGAAAAGAAATTTTACTTTTCAAAGTGCGTTGATTTGGTCCCAAATTTAACGCACTGAGTGGGACCACAATCCTTTAAATTTAATTGTTTGTGTTACTTTTGCGAAAAATGTAATAGTCTGCTTTCATTATACATGTATATATTTATCTTCTTTTACGTGTTACTTTTGCAAAAAATATGATAGTCTGCTTTCACTATACATGTTTATATTAATCTTCTTTTAACTGTTTTTAACAAGTTTACATGACTGAAAACAGCTGTAACTCTCCGAAAAAAAAAAAAATATTTACCGAACAGAGAGCTACAGTGCCACCCTTTGAAAAAACTGTGGCAACGCACTTTGAAAAATTTTTTCAAAGTGCGTTAAAATTAGGACAAATTCAACGCACTTTGAAAAAAAATTTTCAAAGTGCGTTAAGAGTGTACATAAACATTTTTGCCATGGGGGCTTTTAACGCACTTTGAAAAAAAAATATGTATAAAACAAAAACTCTAGACTGAGATTTTTAGCATCTTCCAATGTCAAGGGTTTCTGATCCGCTCCGCTCCACATATGAGATTTTAGTAATTGACAGAATCAAATTGTATTAATTATATCTTTCGAAAAACGTTTTAATTTATACTGTATGTACTCATTTGACCTCATTGGGAACAAGGAGAAGACGAGTAGAAGGGCTATCAGCCCAACTCTTATTTCTTATACATTGTACATAGCCGTCGGTAGCAAATTGAAAGTGGACACCCCCCCCTCCACTTCAAAAGTAAGTCCCAATTTTCAATGCTTATATATCTTTGCAAAACATTTGTGTGCCCAAGACCCCCCTCCCGGTACCGATGCCCATGCTAGACCCAAATATATGTATTTCCATAACTGGTATGACGTTGAAATCTTTCAATAAATTTTTAGTTTACATATAAAATGCATGCAAACTGGAAAAATTAAGTTCAGTAAAACATTTAAGAGAGAAAGAATTTTCAAAGTATGGAAAAATCAAAATCGCTCACTTTCACATCCTTAAGATTTGCAAGAATATTGACGAAGCCATACACATTTTTTTCAAAGTGCGTTAATATCGTCGATATTAACGCAATTTGAAAAGAAATTTTACTTTTCAAAGTGCGTTGATTTGGTCCCAAATTTAACGCACTGAGTGGGACCACAATCCTTTAAATTTAATTGTTTGTGTTACTTTTGCGAAAAATGTAATAGTCTGCTTTCATTATACATGTATATATTTATCTTCTGTTACGTGTTACTTTTGCAAAAAATATGATAGTCTGCTTTCACTATACATGTTTATATTAATCTTCTTTTACACTGTTTTTAACAAGTTTACATCACTGAAAACAGCTGTAACTCTCCGAAAAAAAAATATATTTACCGAACAGAGAGCTACAGTGCCACCCTTTGAAAAAACTGTGGCAACGCACTTTGAAAAATTTTTTCAAAGTGCGTTAAAATTAGGACAAATTCAACGCACTTTGAAAAAAATTTTTCAAAGTGCGTTAAGAGTGTACATAAACATTTTTGCCATGGGGGCTTTTAACGCACTTTGAAAAAAAAATATGTATAAAACAAAAACTCTAGACTGAGATTTTTAGCATCTTCCAATGTCAAGGGTTTCTGATCCGCTCCGCTCCACATATGAGATTTTAGTAATTGACAGAATCAAATTGTATTAATTATATCTTTCGAAAAACGTTTTAATTTATACTGTATGTACTCATTTGACCTCACTGGGAACAAGGAGAAGACGAGTAGAAGGGCTATCAGCCCAACTCTTATTTCTTATACATTGTACATAGCCGTCGGTAGCAAATTGAAAGTGGACACCCCCCCCCCCTCCACTTCAAAAGTAAGTCCCAATTTTCAATGCTTATATATCTTTGCAAAACATTTGTGTGCCCAAGACCCCCCTCCCGGTACCGATGCCCATGCTACACCCAAATATATGTATTTCCATAACTGGTATGACGTTGAAATCTTTCAATAAATTTTTAGTTTACATATAAAATGCATGCAAACTGGAAAAATTAAGTTCAGTAAAACATTTAAGAGAGAAAGAATTTTCAAAGTATGGAAAAATCAAAATCGCTCACTTTCACATCCTTAAGATTTGCAAGAATATTGACGAAGCCATACACATTTTTTTCAAAGTGCGTTAATATCGTCGATATTAACGCAATTTGAAAAGAAATTTTACTTTTCAAAGTGCGTTGATTTGGTCCCAAATTTAACGCACTTTGACAATTTTTTTCAAAGTGCGTAATTTTTCAAAGTGCGTTGTAACAGCGCTATTTAACGATTTATTTCTCCGTGTATTTAAAACTGTCATCTCAAAATATTACTAATCGTGTGTTCCTAACATATTTTTTCACTGTTTCCACAACAAAAAATCCTTATAATTGTTGTTAATAGACTTCCCGGCCCTGAAATTGAGATAATCGAAAATTTAATCCATTTATACTGCCATTTTGGTTTGCAAGATAATTCGGTCGAACGCGCTTCATGCAGATGTCAACAAACATATGAAAGGAATTATTTTGAATCTAGCTTTTTTGCAACTGAGGTAAGAATTTAAAAGAATTAATGCAGAACCAAGTGCAATTTTCTGTGCGCAATAAATATACAGTTTTTTTCAATGGGTGGCACTGTAGCTCTCCAGTCTGTCAATATATATCTTTTTTCGCAGAGCTACAGTTCAGCTTCTGCAGAGCTCTACATTGATAAGTACATAGTTTAAGAAATATTAAGGCTCTTAAGCTTCCAAGAAATTTGAGAGGAGAGTGTCAGCCAAAATCAATGTATTAAAGTATTACATTGTATTAAGTACATAGTAAATTATGGATAATTTTTGATAGGGTTACCAGCAGTATGAATTATTACAGCCTCGAACATATAATATGTACACGCATTGGCTCTCTACTAATCGAACCCACAGCTGCTCGATAAATAAGAAATACTTTTGAAATATTTTCTAATGGCAACAAATAAAATTATCAATTTAAGGACAGATGATACAAACAAACTTTTGTCAAAAATCTTAAAAATTACAACTTGGTTCATGTTTTAATGAATAAAATGAATAGGTTTCACCGCGTAGTTTTTAATTTTTTATTCAAAGTTGCACAAAAATGGAATTTCAAGTGGAAAATATTTGTATAGAATAATAAGGATGGTTTCAGAAGGGTAGAATTTTGAACGTCACAGAAGGTTTACAATTTCTTTATATTCTAGAAATTTATTATTTGCAACATTTACAATAAAATCAGGTCAAAAAATATATACCAATCCGGGTATCCATTTTTTTGTTTGTATCATTTGTCCTTAAGAAATTAACCAGGCTGAGAGATATCAGTAAATTAATTTAGGCTGAAGGTTATTTTTCAAACAAGGCAAGTAATGACAACAGGCATGTAGTATTGCATTCGAAAATGAGAGAGGGGTACATTACTACTTCCCTGAACAAATTCTATCCAGCCAAAAAAACCTTATCTCGAAAATCAAATTTCGTAGGGATGGATGAGGGGTTCCAACTTCATTCGCAACCAGGCTTGCTCTTGAATTTTCTATTGAACTTTCCAGGGTATCAACCTTTTTCTAGACTAAATATCAGACTAAGAAGGATACCTTGGCCAAAACACAATCGAAAATTGTCAAAATAAACCCCAACGAAGCAGGTGCCCTGATTTCCTTATCAATTACTTTGACAGAAGCCCTCAGACTGTGAAATATATAAGGAAAGAAACAATGTTCTATTGTCTAAACCACAGGTAGATGTTATCTATAAAGATTAATTATTCAACACTGTTCTTGCTGCATTATTATGAAACGAACATCTTAAAGATGCGAATTCCGATTAAATGTATTCGGTTAATATGGCACGCTATTTCCTCTTCATCTGAACCAGAAAGGGCACAGGTTTACCGTAAACATTCGGTAGAACTCTCCCGTACATGGTATCGTCCCCGCATAAAAAATGTCGATGCATAAATTATTGTCTTAGTTTATGCAAACAATTGTAAAAAAGACATCTATTCCTTGACGAAATGGGGTTTTATATTTCAGCCAGAATATTTTACATGTTCCGAGACAGGACTTGTTTTAATTAGATCTGTGACCAAATTAGAGCATGAATTATTATTAATTCAAGGCAACGAAGTCTGCATCCTAAGCAATTGTGCTTTAATGGTTTTTGCTGTAACAATCAATTTTACTTATTAATATTGGTGTTTGCGAATTTGCACATTGTTAGTCAGACGCAGCCGATGAGCACAACTTGCAATCTTCCGCATGTACCAATGTTTACCTGAAGCATATATGTAAAATTTGTAATTTGTCATGTAACCCTTCTTAACTTTAGATTGAAAACTAATACTAGTAAAAGAGTGTATCTTGAGCTGATTTTTATTTTTAATTTTATCTTCATTTTAGATTTTTAATACTTACAGTTAGTATCAAAATCGTATTAAAAACCCTCTAACACGCACATGCATGTATAATGTTACAGTAGTAAAAATATCACTAGCTTTATTACTTTGACACCTAAGCGCTATTTCAGTCAACAAATGCAATACTAGATATCATGATGGTAAAAATATAACCAGGGATATTCTTCCACAATCCTCTACCACTTACATGGATTTCAATGAAGCACTCAGGTATTTGAGTTCGATGAACGGTTAATGGTTGCCAAAAATGAGGTCTACAAATTTCCAACATAACTTCATATTAATAACCGAGTTGATTCCTGATACTTCTTATCGGGGATCAGCTGAAAAGAACATCCAACTCTGTCGCAAGTGCAAAAAATTTCAAGCCGACAATTTGATTTTTTTTAATTACATACATATAAACTGCGAGATATCGGTATTTTATTTGTTTTCTGTTAAAGAGTCATGACTCGGAAGAAAAGGGTTGAAATCCTATCAATCTTATCACGTGTCAAATAAAGAAATCCACACCTGATTTGAATTTCTTGTAACGAAAAAAATGTCCATATAGATTTTCCGTAAATGACCTTTCGGTTACTACACACAAGAAGTAGCTCATAGAAAAGTATACCGCCACATTGCTTCTGCAGATTTTTAAGATTGAGAATTATATTTAATTCCGAGTAAGACATTACCGATTTTGTTCTATTTGGATGCTATTTTGTTGTTAGACACAATGACCTGGCTTATTGGTACTACCAGACTGTCCAAAACAAGGTGTACAGCGTGGACATGAGACAGAACCTGAAGGAACTGTTCCCCAACTCGACAATCCACTCCGACATCCCGAGGTTACGCCAGGGAAAGCTATCGGCCCAGGTAAAAATATCCACAGAAAAACACGAAACACATGCTTTTGTTTCTGAAATCAGATGCGCGCTTAAAAAGCTAGCTTTTGAAAATAATTTTAGTATTACATGTATACACTGTACTTATGAATTTATAATTGCAACGTGAGCAAGCTTCATTAATTAAATTTGTCAACAATCAACGTCTCCATGAAATTGACACCCTATTTACATGTAATATTGTTTCCAGCTTTCACTGAAAGTGGGGGATATCAAATTCGGTTGGTCTGTCCGTCTCTTCGTCTATCTTTCTGTAAATTAAGTTTCTCCATGATATCTCGAGAAACCTGAAGAAAAGAACATTACTTAAATTGTTTTTTGCCCACTGTTTAGTTTTGGGCTGTGTATGTTGACTGTAACAGTCAGTATAAGGATGCGGTCAAACTCTCCTTGGATCAGGTTGATACAGTGAAGAAATTCATCGCTAAGTACCCAGACGTCTTCAAGTTTGTCACAACTGCACAGGGTAAGTGTATGTAGATAAGAAAATAAATCATATGTCGAAAAATACATATCTGATAATTTTTTTCTTCGTCCTAATCATCTATCAATCAAATTGTTTGATAATAATTAGCATTTAGCCGTCTACTACAATGTACGTGTATATCAAATTTTTAAAATTAGTGGTCCCTAGTCTCAGGATTTAGGCCCACTTACTTTGTACAAACATTGAAAAATCACAAAACCTATTTCTCCGTGAACTAAATTTTTGGACAGGTATCCTTGACGCTTTCCATGACAAGAAGTTTGCGAGTTTGATGGGCCTAGAGGGAGGTCATTCCATTGATAGCAGTCTTGGTAATCTGCGCATGTTCTATAATCTTGGAATACGGTACATGACAATAACGCATAGCTGTAACACTCCGTGGTAAGAATTTGTTACGGACTTGACTTGTATATATGCATCTTCTAACAATAGACCCACATGCATGATAAGACCTTCGTTCATGTATTTAAAAAAAATAAAATAAGTTTAAAAACTTCCCTGGGAAATGAAGTGGGTCGGACACGTTATCAAATCCTGTGAAGGCCTAAGTACGTGATCGGCCTTCATTGGATTTGATCACGTGACCGATGAACTTTATTTTCTCACTGAAAATTTTAACTTATTAAATACCTTACTTTGTGAAACCAGTTACATTTTTGTAAGCATTGATAGATTGATGGAACATGACATAAAAGTTTAAGCGAAACTGTTCATATTCTTGTTTCGTTTAATCGTTTGTCAATAGCTAGCTTGCCTCGATTAGAAATTGTTCGTATAAAGAGCATGCTCTACTGAGAGACACTGATCAACTTGATATGTTTGTGATAAACACAAGGAAGAGAAGTTCACGATTGAAAAAGTCATATATGTAATATGCTATATATCAAATATCATAAATAGCATGCCTCCAGCCTCCCTGCTCCACGGTTCATGCGACCATAATGGAAACATGACATTGTTTAATATGATAATGAAGTATTAACCTTTTTTGAAGGGCAGACAACTGGCACATGGACCAAACAAACAGTACAGAATTCAACGGTTTGTCTGAATTTGGCAAGGTATGTATTATTAACATACATGAACGTTGGGGATTTTTTTAAAATATATTTTTTAAAAGAAATCAACCTTTGAGCTGAATTACACGTTTTAGTAGTTAATCTAGTTATAATCCCTTTTTCTATTCTTACGCTTCATTATAACGCAAACATACATGTACGAGGGCTGATCAATAGATAATGTCCTCGGTGCTCGGAAAGAAACAAAAAGCTTCTCAAGGATTTAGCCTTAATGATTTTACTTTAATATTTTCTTTTAATTGAAACACATGTCCGTAACATTTTTATCTAATTTTTCATTGTTTTTAAAACGCATTTTTGAATATTGCCCTTCGAATACTGGAATATGGCAGATCCTATGATTTTCTTGACTTGTTTCTTCTTTCTGAATGGTGTTTTTTATCAAGTTTGGAAAATGAAACAAGTGAAAGGATGAAAGATCCGGGGAATATTGTTGGTTTGACGAAATATTTACTTTCTGTTTATCCCCAAAACTTCTTTACTCTTCATGGCCTGTGGGTTTGGACGCTATCATGACGAAATTTAAAGTAGTGGATTCCTGATTCTGGTTCCATCCTCTCATAAACCTTTCAATTTTTTTTCAAAGAATTACTTTCTAGACTTCTCCAGATATTGAACTGCCTCCCCGAATAAGAATTTGAACAACAAGACTACTAATATTCAAGAAAATGACATATAAAACTTTTTTGTGCTTTTTTCAGACCTTGGCTGTTTTTGTCAAGTGGATCTTATAGTAAATTTGTTTTGAGGGTTTAAAGCAATGAAATCACGTTTCATTATCTGTTTGAAGTTCAGACTAACGTGGATAACTTCAATTTTTGATTTAAAAAAAAAAATTGTTTAGATTTTCTTACACACTGTTGTTTTCATTTATTTTTCAAAAAATAGGGTGACCATTGAGTATAAAACTTTTTAACTGTCAAATGTTTCTTTAAAATATTGTAAGCTACCCTTAAAATGATGCCTATCAATTATGCTATGTGTCTTAAAGTCAATCAAACGTCATCAGCGATTATTTGTAGAATTTTTGCATACATTACATTGGTTGTTGTAAGTTTTGTCGCCAAGGACGGTTCCCATTTTTGATGCCCACTATATCATTTTTGTTCATTGAAATCCACCTACTCATGTTTCTATAAAACTGACATAAGTTGCTGTAAATTTAACATATTTCAGGGTATATTTCTTTGGGATTCTTATCAAGTTTTAAAGCAGCTTTCATGAAGCGTGTATTTTCGCTCTTGTTTACCGATTCTTTACCATTCATTTTAATGCCCTTGTTTTCCAGCTTCTCACAATGAAAATATGTGATGAAAAGTGGTCAAATAAACTGTAATCAATTCATTAAAGGTTCATTCATGAATGAAAGTCAAGCTTAATGTCATATGATTTCTATTGTATGTCTTAGAGCTCAGGACATTATTTATTGAACATCCCTCGTAAAACACTACTGAAGATGCAAGTATGTATTACCCTAGAAAAGAAGCTTGGAAGGTACAGTATACTGGAAACATCATGTCTGTATGTTTGTATGTAGACAAGTATCATCCAGTGATAATTATTGACGTACAACTTGAACTAGGTCACCTCGTATTTGCCGATAATTTTTCCAAATTTTGGAAAGGTATTGGTAGGTAAAAAAGTTAATTTTCTCTCTCTTTTTAACTGTCAAATTTGTGCTCTCTGCTCGTCAACAGTGTAAAATTCTTATCCATTCTAATCATCTTAGTCAAAATCAGAAAATTACAGGCAGTAAGAACAGCAGTATTATACTGGCCTAGAGTACTAGTTAATGTTTATATGTAATGATCCTGAACACGAATATTTAAAATAAGGTCACAGCTACATGTAACAGTGGTGTGAAATTCTAAATGTCTTGGCATGTAAAATATTTTTAACACTATGATTGACTAACTATGAGCAAACTTACATTCCCTATACCCAAGGATGCTTTGTGGTAGGGTTGGTTGAGATTGGCTCGGTAATTCTGGAGAAGATGGAATTGTAAAAAGTTTATGGCGATAACAGACAACGGACAAATTTTGATTAGTTGAACTAAAAAAAAATTTTACTGATCCAATATCCAACAAAAAGTTTTTTGGAAATGGATGGGACATTTTAGTATTTATTCGGAAAACGTCTGCTTACAGATTTCTCGTAATGCCTATCATACTCTTTGCACAAGTACATATACAGACCCCCCTAGTTCAACCATTTATTTGGCTGCATTGTTTATGCGAGTTCTAAGAATATTTGTCTAATGGCAAAAATAAGGAAGTCTCTGTAGTTAAATACATTTTGATTGATTGATAGTATGTTGTTTAACGTCCCTCTCGAGAATTTTTCACTCATATGGAGTCGCCACCACTTGCCGGTGGAGAGCTTCAAATTTTGTCCTTTACTCCGCACTTAGGGCCATTTAGCAGTGAGGGTTCCTTTTCGTGCCAGCACCTACTGCGACACGGAACTTCGCGGTTTATACGGTCTAATCTGATGGACTGGTCTCCATGTCCCACAGTGGTATTCAAACCCGCAACGTAGAATAAATTCCCTACTTTGCGACTCTAGAGCAGACGCTCTTACAAAGTGCTGCGCCACACGGACAAACACATTTTGAAAAAAAAAGTAGGAGCAAGATTATAAATTATCTAATTGCAGAAATCGCGCTCGGCCTCCAATCAAAAATTGTCCACCTCCCTGCAAAAGTTTGCTTAACAAGACAACACGATTGAGGCTAGCATACTGCGTCCAGTGACAAAACCTGTTGCATACTAAAGGCTGTAAACAGACGAATTAAAAAAAATGGAGTTTCTAATAGCAAAATAACTACTACAGTATCATAAAGGATTTTGAAAAAAGGGATATGCTACATTCACTAGGATGTAGTGCAATGTGCAATGGATAAAGATAGACCGTCTTCAAAATGTAATTTTCTGCACAATGACTAATTATATCATGCAGAATGAAACTACATGTACATGTGCTTAAGGAAAAAGCAAATGCACATTAATTTTACTCTTTTCAAGAACACAAAAGAGAAAAAAAAAAAACTAAGTGCGGCAGTAAAGCGTATCTGCTTAGGAGTAGAACAATATTATTCAAAACTATAATGCATTTAAGATTTTTAGACAACTTATCTCAAAGAATCTATCCAGAATCTTTTGTCCACTGAATATTTTCAGGTTGTTATCAAAGAGATGAATCGTCTTGGGATGCTGGTAGATTTGTCACATGTCGCTAAAGCTACAATGATTGCTAGCCTCCAAATATCAGAGGCTCCGGTGATTTTCAGCCACAGCTCCGCTTTCAGTGTGTGTAACCATTACAGGAATGTACAGGATGACGTCCTACAGCTGGTGGTAGGTTGTCAAGGTTACAGGATCTACCGGAACAGGGCACATTCTGTTAACAAATATGATGTAGAAAGTTAAATGATAGCGTAACGTAACACTTAAAAGTAGCAATGATACATTTTTGATGCATTTCACTAATACAACAGAAGAAAGCAAACGATTCGAATTCGATTTTGCAGAAGTTTAATATGTGTTCATTATTTTTAAAGAAAAAGAACGGAGGGGTCGTTATGGTTAATTTCTACCCGAGCTTTGTGAATTGTAAACCCCATTACAATTCCAGCTTTTTAGCCACAGTTCAACAAGTAGCAAGTAAGTGAATGATATTACAGCTGCTGCAGTTGTACATGTATTATAATGAGAAAAAAAGACTAAGCCCCATTTTCGGACACTTTGAAGAAATATTATGTTATCATGTTCAAGAAGATACTGTTTTTGTCCTAAGAAAATTCTGTTCACTGAAATTCACACTGCAAGACTGTAGTCTGTATTTTATTTTGATTTCAGCTGTTCACAACATTTCCATTAATATTGAGCAAAAGGAAAAACTGAAAATTTTGTTTTCTCGGGTATTAAATTGGCCTCTACGACTACATTTTTGGGAAATATTTAAAGATCGGTAAACTCTTATTGTCTTCAGAGAAGTGTACTACGACTAAAATCAGAACTCTGATTCCCTTTGTCAAAAGTAACATTTTCAGAGAAGATTATAATTTTTTTTTAAGTTTACTGACGAATATACAAGGGACTACATGTATCACAAAGGAAATTATCTATGAGCTTGTCAAAAATCTAGTAACTCTAGAACCATGGTAAGAATTCAATTTTTCTGGAAAATATTGACGACAGTGGAAAGATTGACATAACCTAGCTAGAGTTAATTCCAGGTGTCATGCTAGCAGATCACAGAAAAACAAGGATGTTTGAGACAGATCCTGTTTTAAATATTGCTTGTTATCCAAGATCGAATAAAACGGGGAGAGAGGATTGATTTTTTTGAAGATCCGTGTACTTTTTGAGATGACGATAATGATAATGTAGAAAAAAACTTTGAATGTTTTTTCATCTTCAAAAACACTGTGTCATATTTGGATATACAGTTAAGATTCAAGTTATGTCCAAAACTTCAATATGCCTATATGGTAATACTAGTTAGTGGAAAATTTTTGTATAGTTGTAGATCTTCCAAATATATCTGTCTTTTTAGTAGGAGTTCTCAAGCCTACTAAATGTAGTGTATTTCTTGATTTATTCAGAGCAGGCCTCTTCCAATCTGTAATTCTGGGAGTTCTCAAGTCTACTGAATGTAGCGTATCCCTTGATTTGTTCAAAGCAGATCCCTGCCCATCTGTAAGACAGGGACTTCTCAAGCCTATTGAATGCAGTGTGTGTTTTTATTTGTTCAATATAGGCTCCTGTCAATCTGAAAGACAGGGAGTTCTCAAGCCTACTGAATGTAGACTTCAGTGTATTCCTTGATTTATTCAGAGTAGGTCCCTGCCATCCTGAAAGACAGTGAGTTTTCCAGCGTACCAAATGTATAGACAAGTGTATTTCATGATTTGTTCAGAGCAGGCCCCTACCAACTCTGTAGGACAGGGAGTACTCAAGCCTACTGAATATAGTATATTCCTTGATTAGTTCATTATAGACCCTTGTCAATTTGTAAGACAGGGGGTTCTCAAGCCTAGTGAATGTAGCATATCCCTTTATTTGTTCAAGGCAAGCCCCTGCCAATCTCTAATAGAGGAAGGAAAAAGGTGGAGATTGAAGTGATTTTTTTTTCGTAGAAGCAATTTACGGAAATATTATTACATGTACTTAAATAAAACCTCCCAAAAGGCTTAAAATGGGTTAATTTTAATTACATGTAATTATTCACGTAGTGGGATTATACAGAAATATATGGAGGCATTGGCCAAAAAAATTTCTTTTTTAGGGAGATCGATGCCGAGTTCAACCTACAATTTTCCAAGAACCTATAAATTAATTTTTATAGCTCCCCATTAAGAATTTTCACTGTTTGGGATTATTGAATAAAGTTATATCAAACCTCTTTGTATAATATCTGTTGTTTACCGTGATTCTGCTATGACAATACTTAGGCTTCCTACGAGTGAAAACGGTATATATATGGATTGATACCAGATCATTTGGTTGATTTGAAGGTGGTATTGATTTGATACCACGTCAATTAATCAAGGAAAAACGATTTATGAGCAATGTTTTGTCATGATAATAGGGGTTTATACGTTATCCTTTTCGACCGATAAAACTTCTCGATTTTTATCAGAAGCAGGATAAATAATTTTTTATTTATTTATTTTTTGTTTATTTATTTTCATAAAAATCTCTTATATAACCTGATGGTAAAACAATCTGCATAAGGTATATGTTTAATTAGTAGTCGTCAGTTACAGTTGCAGAATATATCGGTACATATTTCAAATTGAATTTCTGAATAACTCCTTGTCCTTGCATTTTTTCTCTTTTTTAAGTCAATGGGCGACTTGTATTGAAAGCAAAGCGTGTAGATATGTTAAGAAGTTCAAATCATCAAATATGCACATACATGTTCAAGACTTAGAGCTTTTTAGCTCACCTGAGCCGAAGGCTCAAGTGAGCTTTTCTGATCAAAATTTGTCTGTTGTCTGTCGTTGTCGTCGTTGTTGTTGTTGTTGTAAACTTTTCACATTTCCATCTTCTTCTCAAGAACCACTGGGCCAATTTCAACCAAACTTGCTACAAAGTATCATAGGGTAAAGGGGATTCCAGTTTGTTCAAATGAAGGGCCACGCCCTTTTCCAAGGGGAGATAATTATGAATTAGAGAAAAATTAATGGCATTTTTATAAAATCTTCGTCTCAAGAACCACTGGGCCAGGAAAGATGAAACTCATGTGGAATCATCCTCAGGAAGTGTAGATTCAAGTTTGTACAATTCATGACCCCCGGGGTAGGGTGGGGCCAAAATGGCCGATCAAAGTTTTACATAGGAGTATATAGGAAAAATCTTTTAAAATCTTCTTTTCAAGAACAATTGAGACATGAATAATGAAACTCATTTGAAATTATCCTAATGTTGTGTAGATTCAAATTTTTTCAAATTATGATCCCCGGGGCTAGGGTAGAGCCATAATTGCCGTTGAAAGGTTTACATAGGAGTATATAGGAAAAATCTTTAAAAATCTTCTTCTCAAGAACCACTGGGCCAGGAAAGATGAAACTCATGTGGAATCATCCTCAGGTAGTGTAGATTCAAGTTTGTTAAACTCATGACCCCCGGGGGTAGGGTGGGGCCATAATGGCCGATCAAAGTTTTACATAGGAATACCGGTATATAGGAAAAATCTTTAAAAATCTTCTTCTCAAGAACCACTGGGCCAGGAAAGATGAAAATCATGTGAAATTATCCTCAGATAGTGTAGATTCAAATTTGTTCAAATCATGACCCCCGGGGGTAGGGTGGGGCCATAATGGCCGATCAAAGTTTTACATAGGAATACCGGTATATAGGAAAAATCTTTAAAAATCTTCTTCTCAAGAATGATTGAGACAGGAAAGATGAAAATCATGTGAAATTATCCTCAGATAGTGTAGATTCAAATTTGTTCAAATCATGACCCCCGGGGGTAGGGTTGGGCCAAAATGGCTGACCAAATTTTACAGAGGAATATATAGGGAAACCTTTTAAATCTTCTTTTCAAGTACTTCAAAGCCATGATTAGTGATATTTATATGGAATTATCCTCAGGTAGTGTAGATTCTAGTTTGTTCAATTCATGACCCCCTTGGGGGTTAAAGTTCAAGCCCCCCGCCTACCTCAGTAAACTTTCAGTTCTGAACTGATATGTGCTTTTTCCTAGCCGATGTGCTCAAGTGAGCGCTGTGGCCCCTGGGCCTCTTGTCTTTTTTATTTAGTAATAAGCTTGATTTGTGACGATATCAGAAGTAGGATGTCTTACCAAAAAAAATCTTTCAAATTTCAAACGCATACATGTATAATTACTAGAGAAATTAATTTTTGAATTCGTGATAAACAACAAATGTAAAAGTTTTCCCTGGTGTATTTATGATTCGTTCTTAAACATAGTGATTAATCATTTGAATTCGTTTAAAGGAACTGAATATAAATTTCTAAATAGATTTTAAAAGTCACAAAAAGATGAAATTTGATTTGATGTTGATTTACGTACCGTTTGAGAACATTTTCACCCATATAGAAACGCGCCATTATGATACATTTGTTTAAATAATTTAGACCTTTTCTCGTCCCTCAGCAAGGAGAGAACTTTATCGTGGTAACCTCTAACGTGACTCGGGGTTTCGAATTTTATGGAATCATTCGAAAGACCAGCATCTTTAACTTCAAAGTACCAAATGCTTAGAGCAGGAAACCTTTATCATTTTATGTCGACATAAGTCAGTCGCGACATGGGTTTGAATTAACGACCTCCTGATCACAGAGCGAGTGATTTTAGTCTATGAGAAAAGAAATTTTTTTTCTAACGATTTCAACATCTTTGTAACAACTGATTACATTCGTTATTATAGTAACGAATTCAACAAATCTATTATGTATTGGGTACATGACATTGCGATTGAGACATCGGTTGTTCTCAACTCTAGTTCCTTTAATTTTTTACTTTGATTTTTTTTTAAATGAGGGTTAGAGAAAGCTGACTGTTAATGCGTGGAAATGATGACTATACAAACTAGTGTTGTCAAATCGGATGAATTTTAGTAACCAGTTACTCGCCTACATTGTACTCTTCCGATCGAGTACCTCAGCTCTAAACTGTGAAAACTAATCAAAACAAATCGACCCTACTGTTGAACCATTAGATCAAGTCTAACTGTAAATAAAATGAGAGAAATGTGTTAATGTAGTATTTATTTATAAACTTTATACATGCTACATATACATGTATTTTCTACGTAATTTTTATGTCAAGTGTATTTTCATCAGAGTAACCGAATATAGCAGTTTTACCAACCGATACTCGCATCGCTCGACTGTTAACCGGTTATATGACCGGTTACTCGTTGATAAAATTTATTTACTTATTCTAAGATTTCATTGATACGTCTTAAATGGGCTCCTGTAGAAACCAATTTGAAGTTTCTACTCTGTGCCCTCTGTAGAGTGCTTCTCCAGTCAATAAAATTGGGCCAATATGTTTTTATCGGTGTAGTCAGTCTTAAACTAACCTTTCTGGACAGATGAAATGAACAAATAGGGAAATGTCTTCTCCTACATTTCCACTTTTAATTCACTTACAAACTAAAATCAGATTATGTTTGGTTTAAACAACACACCATTATGCGATTTATGATTATTGAAAGATAGAAAATAGGGGGAAAAGGATCGAATCAATAATTTGCTTGGCATTAAGCTGTTGTGTTTTATTCATTTTACCGTTTTATAGGTGTTTGTGATTTAAAAACAAAAGATGTTGGTTCATAATTAAATTTCGGGAGAAAAAAGGATAATGGAAACAGAAAGGTGTGATTTTATTTAAAAGTCAATGCCATTAATATTTAATCTCACAAAACAGTTTGAAAACGGAGGGATTGTTATTAAGTCATGATTTGAACTTGTCAGTTTATATTCTAAAAGGATGAAGTTTGGTAACACTACTGACGGTAGTATTTCAGTGAATAAGGAGGATGTATTGTACGAATTTTAAAAATTTACCATAAGATATACATTTTTTCTTATTCTTTATCTGTAAAAAAAACATATTTGGTATCTTGAAATTTTTATGTAGATTATATATATAAATATATTTCAGAAGCTGGGTGCTTCTAGAAGTATTTTGATTTCTTTCGCAAACTAACTTTCAGCAAATAGCCGGGAACGTCTATCCTTCTTTATAAACATCGTATAATAATCCCATTGAATTGTATTATGTTATATGCATATCAAAATCAGTTTAAAATAGCTTTATTTTCTTTATTTTTACCACTTCTTTACTATACTATTCCGACCGTCCAACACAATGCTTTCATTTTCTCCAATCTCCTGCCAGATCTCCAGTATACAAATCAGCGTGTCCTTTCTATACATTAATTGTTCACACTACCCTTCGAGTAATTTCCTTGTCACATTATCAACTTTGCCGTATTTGTTATCTTCTACTTCTTTCACTCGTCCTCCAATTAATTATCATACTCATCTTACAGTTAACCATCCTGCTCATGCTGCAGTTAATCATCCTACTCATCATGCAGTTAACTATCCTGCTTGTCCTTAAGTTAGCCATCCTGCTCATCCTCCAGTAAACCATCCTGCTCATCCTCCAGTTAACCATCCTGCTCATCCTCAGCTAACCATCCTACTCATCCTCCAGTTAACCATCCTACTCATCCTCCAGTTAACCATCCTATTCATCCTCCATTTAACCATTCAACTCGTCATCCAGTTAACCATCTAACTTGTCCTCCAGTTAACCATCTTGCTCGTCCTCCAGTTACCATCCTACTCTTCCATCAATTCAGTTCATCCCACACGGTCGTATTTAACCATCCTACTCGTTCATCGGTTAACCACCCTACTCGTCTTCCATTTTCCTACATGTCCTCATCTTTTACTATTCGACCCCCACAATCATAATTGTTCATCATTTTACCATCCTTCCTACCTAATATTCCTACCTTCTCTACCCATTACTCTCTTCATCCTCGAGCTCTGTTTACCCTTTAGTGACTTCTTTTACCTGTCTTCCACATCTCCACTCATCCTTAATTTTCATGCCTTTTCCCCGAGTTACCATGATATATGAAGAAATCGAACAGTCATAAAGCTCAAGTACGTTTTATTCCAAAGTAACTATAACTTTACTCGGTCTATATTTGCATTGCTGGTGCATCAAAGGATGCACATTTATTTACCAGATTGCTTCAGATAAGGATTCATACTTTTCTAGCTTGGTTAAAAGGTTAGAAATCCCTGCAACATCCACTCGATTGTCAGTAGCCATGCTCAAAAATTGATCGTTCTCAGAATAAGTTCTTAAGTATTGAATAAGCTGGAAGACATTACCACCACACTATCCTACTCTATCTCCTTTCTGAATTATACTTTATTGATTTTCACGCTCTCAAATTAACAGATCATGTGGAACATATAAAAAATCTCATTGGTGTGAACCATGTAGGCATTGGTGGTGATTATGACGGAATCCCGACGTGAGTGTTTTGCTTAGTAGACTATGCTTTATAAAGTCAAACGTTTGAGCTAAAGCAAAACATATAAATGTAACATTTTAGCGTTGTTATTCTGTTGTGTCCCGTATTTTGATAAATATTAAAGTTTTTGTACAACGCAGAACACCAGCTGGTTTGGAAGACGTGTCTAAATACCCTAATCTTTTCGCCGAGCTTGTGAGCAGGGGATGGTCAACGCAAGATCTTGAAAAATTGGCGGGAAGAAATTTGATAAGAGTATTCAAAATGGCTGAAAAGGTAGAATATGTTAAATACTTTTCATTTGACAAAAAATGTGTTACACGGGTATTCTTGACTTTTGCTGTAAACATGCATGTCAAGATAGCTTAAAATAAGTATGAGCACTGCAATTAATATATGAAATGGCTCAAAAATAGTCATGTGTTGCGTTAATGTTTAATTAATATTGTAGAGTATTACTGTCGGAAGCTGTATACAATTATAAGATCTGAATATTGTAACTTATCGCCTATATATTTTGCGTGAAATTACTTTCACGTACTAGTATATTACGTAACTTAATTAGGTTTTGATATTGATTCTCCCTCTATTTTGACTAATCACAGTTCCAATTTACATCTTCATATCACTGGTTTTAAATTACAAAGTACAATATCCCTTTTTAGTTCTTTTGAGTAGCTATTAATGAGTATTGTGAGAGAAAAAAACCAACCAGTTTAAGAGTTAAATTTGACTCTATGTTATGAATTATATTTTGAGGATGTACGAGACCGTTATTTTTCGTTGAAAAAAATGTTAAGTGGTTACAAAAATGTTAATCTTGAATATGTATGAGGACGATGTCATCGGGGAATATTTGACATGGGGAAGGAAATCCTTATGCAATAAATGTATAAAAATACTCAGTACCAGAACAAATTCTTTTCAAGAAAAGAAAACTTTATCTTGAATTTTATGACGAGTTTTTACACCCCCCCCACCAAAACACATTCCTAATTTACAAGCACGTTTCTATTCAGCCCCAAACTTTCTGCACTGCAACCGTCACACATATATTCGTCATATTGCTTACTTTTTATCCCTGATTAAGGTGAAGCAAATAGATATTTTATCGGAGCACATACAAGCCATCACTGGAGCACTGCTCCCAGCAAATGGCGATGACTTCCACCATATAATGTTATAACAATGTATAATTAATCAAGAAAACTTGCTGGTAGGCTTACTGACAATAAGAAACACAACACAAAACATCAAAGACAAAAAAATATTGAAATACACCAATCCATTATCCTTATATCCTTGTTGGCGGAGAAATAACTAAAGAATCACGGAAACCTACTATTTGCAAGGGATGTATGGAAATTTTTGAGGGTACCCTATTAAATGTTTATAAGAAAGATGACTTGTTAATTCGTACTGCGTTTCAGGTTCGTGACCGGATGTCCTATCTCCCGCCTTATGAAGCTGTTCTTCCTGTCTCCGAGAGGAAGGGAAATTGTTCTACGCTTATCGAATAGAGTGCTGGAAAAATAAAACAGCAATGAAAAATGCGGAAGAAAATCACTCCCGGCACATCTTCGAACAACATGCGATTTTTGAATAATGCTGTTTCATGTATCAACATCATTTGTATATGCTATGGTTTTCCATAGAGATTGTAAGTTAGAACATCTGCATAATCAGTATTTGATATGTAAATAGTGTTTATCAAATGAATTTACGAATATTAAACTGGAAATATTTCAATTATTTTCTCCCTGAATTTCTCCAGATTGATTATTTCAGTTGGCATAAAGCAAATCGATTTGTTTTTTCCCTTTTGATCATACTTTCTGAGCAATAGTAGATTCAGAACTTTAAAAACGTTCCCTGGTTCTTCATTATTTAAGGTATTCTGATTCCCAGGTTCTGAAAATAAGGCATTAAGTAATTGAAAATACATGCACAGAAAATGTCTTTGAATTCTCTAGGTAACGGAGTATTTACCTATTGCAGTTCTTCAAACTTCATCATTAAACCTGATAATATCATTTAGGGAAAAATCTCAAATCTCATAAAAGTTTTCAGGTAATGCAAATAGCAATACACATGTACATGATATGCATACTTTCTAAGATAAGAAAAATTATGTACGATGGGGTATCAGAAAGTTGGTGGACTAACGCCTTAAAAGTAAAACCGCTTTAGGTAGATCAATGAATTTCGAATTATCTAATTAGCATCATCTTTTCTATCTATAGAATAAGCAAAGTCATAAAATTTAATTTTTTTTACTAAAATAATAATGATTTTGTAAGCAATGGTATGTCCAGGCGGTGCAACCTTGATCACGGCGTTTTTTCGACCTAAGTGTAACTGAGAAAAACTCTTTTTAAATGAACATTTGACATTCAAAAATCCCGTTAATTTAGGTATGTCTTGGGACACTGTTGTTCCATAAAATATGGAATTTTTACTTCATTCTGGAAGTTCTGTCAAAATTAATCATGAATTTTACATGGAGTATCTAAACAAATAAGGCCTTGAAAATGGCGTCAAAAGAGGGGAGGGGTTTCCTTTTCGAACATTCTATAAAGTTTTGCCCCTGAAATTACTGGTAAAAACCTGTTTAAAGTGGCTACGGAAAAATAAAATGCATCCAAAGTACTTGTATTTAATGCCAAAAGAGATTCATAAACGAAAGGGATGCGCATTTAATATCTATTTGTAGTTAAGGTGTGAAAAATCAATCACGTCAAAAATGACGTTGATCATGTTTTGTAGATATTAAACTCCAAAAAGTAAAATATGCTGGCACATCAAGATAGGATCTCTCCCAAAGAACAAATTCATTTGCAATAATATATGCATTTAAAGCCGCCCTTCATGACATTTTAAAGTCATATAAACAAGACAGGTTAAAGTCCTTAATCAGTTTTAGGGAATCTCATCAAATAAGTATATGAGGTAGAATTAAGAAGCAGACATTGAAAAACAATGACGTTGACGGATGTACGTCATGAAACTAAACGGCGACGACGCCAGGTGATCATATAATGTCGTCTTTATTTTATATTAATTTGGCAATAATGAACGTAGCAAGCTAAAATGTTCAACATTTCTTTATTTTTTTTTGTTGTTTTATGTTCCTAATAAATTTTGAATGCATAGACTACATAGTACTAACTTTATAACCTCAATTCACGAACATTTAGATTACCGCTCGAATTTAGGCCCTTGGAGAAATTGTATCTGTGTTTTTTTATTTTGACTTATAATGTGCATTATTTCTTCTGTTTATTTTACATTGTTATTAAACTTAGTGTACCTACAGAGCTTTTACTATTACTGCAAAGCATCATATACTTGTAAAACTAATTTCATATCTTGCCAATAAACGGCTAAATAAAGAGGATATTTGTTTTTCTCTAAAGATATATTTTTGTTCTTTCAAGGGGTACTAATGTCAACTTGTTTATGAAATTTTGAATTTTATTGAGTTCAAGAATACGTTTATCAAACTGTGATGGAAAGATTAAAACATAACTAAGAGTATATTAATGAAGTGGAAAGGCCAGGTTATCCCTATAAATATGAAGATATGCTTCTTTGATCAAAATGATTTTATGTTGACTGTACAAAACGTCCACAACTGTATTGCTTTATAGAAATTATAGAAACTTTTTGCATCATCTACAATGTATACAGATTTACTAACAAAAATACTTACATGTTAATGTGAATTATCACAAGAGTAAATCAGTTTTCACGGTTATCACAGTGACTATAATGACATGCATGTAGTGATTACTATTAAAAAAAATTGCAAAGTTTTCATAGTTGTCACTTTTATAATTAAATTTTTTCATAGTGAACACTCAAATGTACGTAAATCAGTTGTCCTACTTAATATATACCACTTTCATGTCATAGTTATCACCATAGTACATTAAAGTTTCAACGTTAACACTTTGGTAAATCAAAATTTTAACGTTATAGCATTATGGTTTATTTACGTTTAAGAATTATAATTTGAGAAATTCTAATATTAAATTTATAACTACAGTAATTTTTTTTGTTGGTATTTCACAACATTGGTTTCATCTAATTTTGCAGATTATCTCAATTTACGAAAGATATCTGTGTCAGATGTCTTTTATTTCCAATAATTCCATGAATTTCGAATGCATTTTTTTTTCTTAAATTATTTTAGGTTAATACTTATGGTTTTCAAAGACTTCTTATGGATAATATTTTTTAAAATGAATATTGTTTATCTTTCATTTCAATTCGTTTTTTCAAAAATATATTGATAAGTAACATCATCTCATCTTAATAAGTATGTCGAACAAAACACATAGTTACCATCTTCATCATCTTTATACAAAGATATAAAATACATTTAGAATCGAGTTATAAACTAAAAAATGTTTACACAGTGATCATTGATATTTTTTTTAAAGTTTTCATAGTGTCAAAGTTATCACTATGACAAAAAGTTTTCTTAGTTGTCATTATGCCTTAGTCACATTTCCCGGTCGGTGGCCGTATACCGGTGGTAATCGGTAATAATCCTTGGTGTGAGCGATGCCCCAACATCGGTCCACATCGGGCTAGTAGTCCCTAAAGTATCAGTCACATTATTCAGCGGTGGGGTTTATGATAGGCAACCAATGCGTTTGTTGATAAAAATGGCGTGGTTGCCGGTGTAACGACGAAAAGTGACCCCCGTAGAATATTGACCCGGGGTCATTTTTCTACGTAGAAATTTGACCCCCTGGTCAAAATTCTACGTAGAAAAATGACCCACTTTTCTGTAGAAATTATGGCCTTGGGGTCATTTTTCTTCGTGTGCATTGTAGAAAAATGACCCCGTAGAATAATGACCCCTTGTCATTTTTTGATGCAAAAACATTCGTTTTGGTAGAAATATTCTTTTTAAGCGAATGTATACGGGTAATATCAAGCTTCCTTATGCTTTGAAGTGTTACTTCTGAAAGCTTTTAGGATTAGATAACGAAATCAAAGCTATACAATACCTTATATTAATAATACAAATCGTTTTATCCCAATTAAAGGACAACAATATCTATTAAAATGTTTAAGGTTATTAGAGCAAAGATACGCGCATTCATAGAAACGTTTATTACATTTTATACAGTAAGTTTTCACAGTTGTCAATTTTAATCTTGAAATAGGCCTAAGGTTATTTTCTAGCTGGTGTTAGAAAAAAGTTTCCATGATCAATTAATTATACATCTCTTTGATTTTACCCTGAAAAAATAATTTGCAAAAATCAAAATAAAGTTTTATTTTTCAAAAGTTTAACGTTTTTGATCCTTTCTTTAAAATATGCGCGAAAAAGGCACTAGCTTAGAAAATTAGATCTTTAAAAATATTTGGTTTTCTATGAATGAAGTTTCAAACTTCTAATTAAAAAAAATAGGGATGATTTAATTTGTAAAAATAAGTACAACATTAAATTGCCTCTGACGCATGATACGAGGGAAACAAAATGTGGTTAGCTCAAAGCCTGTAAAATGTCTTTTGTCGTTTGCTAGTGTTAACACAACCTTAACAAAATGAGGATTGTAGCATAAAACATGATTAACTACACAAAAAAGGAGTGCTCGTCTTTCCAAACATTGGCACATGTAGTATTGTTTTCCCCGTTCTACATGTACTTACATATAATGATTTTAGGAGTTTTTTACCAATAGAAAAAAAACCAAATGTTGGATGATGAAAAAGTTGTTACTATAATGTTATACTTATGCCCCTGTAAACGACGTTTCGGGTGTATATAGATTTTTACCTGTCCGCCTGTCTTTTTGTATATTTGTCCGCATAAATCTTGCCCATATTTTTAAACTGGGCGGGACTATGGCTTTCACATTTCACAGTTGTATTTTAATGACAAGACCTTTTTTGTGTACAACAACTTTGACCTTATGACATTGACATTGGAGTTTGAGACACTTTTCCCCCAAAATTCCACGCTTTTACTCTAGCATTAGCTTTTGGACGGTATGTGCTGGGACTTTATATCGAAGTAATGGCATGATAGACTAATAGAGTTCATTAGTTTGCAAAGGTGATGTCTATAAAATCTCAGAAGAAAGGGGATGTAACAGCAACCATTGGTCAGGTGTCTGTGGGCTAAAATTCATTAATATTATGGATTCTGTTGAAAATTATGCCAGACAATGGGCCAGATATGAAAAAGAAGACGTTGACACTTTGTCAGAATGGACTAGATATATCAGATCCATGATTAATAAGTCGCGTATTAAAAGACTGAGGGGCAATATGAAAGCCAACTATCCTTCTGTGATCAATAATCCAGAAGTGAAAAAAGATTTAGATAGATTACATGATCAGTACGTACTGGTCCCTGCTGACAAAGCAGGTAACAATATTGTCTTCGTTTGTAGGGCTCATTATATAAGTTGTATTTTAGAAGAACTTGGATTTAATTCTACAAGTGGTAATCCTACTTATACTCCTACTTCCCTTTCTGAGGAAGAAATTCTTCAAAATCATATGTCAGTTTTGAATATTTTTTATATTCCACAGAGCCAAAATGAATTTGAACTACCCTTTATATATATTGGATTCCGAAACTTCATAAGAATCCTTACAAACAAAGATATATTGCGGGTTCCAGTAAATGTTCAACCATGCCCCTTTCGTTACATCTCACTAAGATATTGACATAAATGAAGGAAAAACTTCAAGAGTACTGTGCAACAATATATTCAAGAAGTGGTGTGAAGCAGATGTGGATACTCAAAAATTCCAAAGAATTTTTAGACAATTTGAAATCACAAGATTTTACCAAAATCAACAGCTTGAAAACTTACGACTTTTCAACTTTATACACAACCATTCCCCACGATAAATTAAAGTCCAGACTTTTTTTTATATCATTGACAGCTGCTTTTTCAGTAAAAATAGAACTGATAAATTCTCTTACCTGGTAATTGGTCATTTGCAAAATTATTTTGTTAAAACGCACTCTGATCACACACACAAGTACTCTGAAGTTGACATCAAAAAGATGCTTGAGTTTCGGATTGAAAAATCTATGTGTTTTTTGGAGACCAGGTCTTCAAACAATGTATTGGAAATGCCATGGGTACCAATTGCGCTCTGTTATTAGCAGACCTATTTTTATATTCTTATAAAGCAGAATTTGTGCAAGATATTATGCGTGAACAGAAGAAAACACTTCCTGTGGCCTTCAACTCGACATTTAGATAAATAAAATGTAGTGACGACAGATTGTCAATTAACAATGGTAATTTCCATTCCTACGTCGATACGATATATCCTGAAGAGCTTGAGATAAAAGATACCAAAGAGTCTGACACATCTGTTTCATACTTGGATATTTTACTTGAAAAAGACGTTAATGTACAATCTAGCAACCAAGCTATATGATAATCATGATAACTTTAACTTTTCTTTCGTCACCTTCCCTTACTCACGCAGGTAGCAATAAACCTTCATCATCTGCATACGGAGTTTATGTATCACAGTTGATTCGATACGCAAGAGCATGATCTACGAATGAACAATTTTTTAAACGAGGTAAATCACTGACAAGCAAGCTGATGAAACAAGAATATTCGTTTAAAGTCATCATTTCGTAAGTTTTATGGTCGATACAATGACCTTGTCCGCAAATACAATTTATCATTAAGTCAAATGCTGACTGACGTCTTTCGTGCTGATTGTTAGCCCATTATTTTTACATTGAATTGACGACGGATTTTTCCGTTATTTCTAGATCATGACAAGGATCACACTGCGGGTGTGATCGATCAGCAGGGGATGCTCACTCCTCCATGGCACCTGATCCCACCTCTGATGTTTCGGAGGTCTGTGTTTGCTCTGCTCCTATTTTGTTTTGTTTTAATGACTTTGATACTGTTCGTTATCTCCATATCCTTCTTCCAAACAGATGTATATGTGTACGTTTAAATGTAAGAGGTAAGGGAATTGAATTTATATAGAGTTAAATAACGTTGCTTTTCTTGCTTCTATATGCTATGTTTTTTTTTATTTGTAAAAAATTTCAAAGTTTATAGTTTTGAGAAACATATCATGCCCTTTTCGGAACAGAACCTTTAAATGATAAAAAAAAAAAAAAAAAAAACCACACCCAAAAATGTAATAATAAATTTATGCTCTTCAATGAATAAATATTCATTGGGATTCTGCAAGCCAAAAAAATCCATACCAGATACATTGATAGGGATGACACTAATAAGATATGCAATCAAATATATGTTGGAAAGGATTAAAGTACATAAAAAAAATCCCCCTACTTGCATTTGAAAGTATTAAAAAATATCAGGAAAAACATATATAAGGTTTTATTGTATGAAAAGGTAGGGGGTCAAAATTCTATGGGGGTCATTTTTCAACGTGTTTGGAGTCGTAGAATTACTGGTCTGGAATGTTTTTCTACAGTCGAAAAATGACCCTACTTGTCGTCGAATATTGACCCGGGGTCATTTTTCTACGTAGAAAAATGACCCCCTGGTCAATATTCTACGGGGGTCACTTTTCGTCGTTACACCGGTGTAACGACGAAAAGTGACCCCCATAGAATATTGACCAGGGGGTCATTTTTCAACGTAGAAAAATGACCCAGGGCAATATTCTACGACAAGTAGGGTCATTTTGCGACCGTAGAAAAACACTCCCGACCAGTAATTCTAGACCCCACACACGTTGAAAAATGACCCTCATAGAAATTTGACCTACTTTTTTATACAATAAAACCTTATATCTGTGTCTCCTGAAACTTTTATACTTTCAAATGTAAGGAGGGGGAATTTTTTATGTACTTTACTCCTTTCCAACATATATTTTATTGCATATCTTAAGTAATAGTAGCATCATAATCTGATACGGATTTTTTTTTTTTGCTTGCAGAATCCTAATAAATATTAATTCATTGAGGAGCAAAATTTTTGATTATATTTTTGGGTGTTTTTTAATAATTCAAAGGGTTGATTCCGAAAAATGGCATGAAATATTTCTGATAACCATAAACTTGTACATGTAGGGAGGTCCCCGAAATTAACACTTTAACCATTCGAATACTTTTTGAAAAGATCACCTTATTATAAATAGGGATCTGACCTATAGGACCGGGCTTGGTTTTTTCTTTACAAAAAGCTTGTCGATTTCCGTTCCAATTAATGACATTAGGCTGAATATATATAACAATTTTGTTTTTCCTAAATCTTTATTTCAGTGAGTAGAGGTAGGAGGAACCCTTTCATTGATTTTCTGAGTTTGTTATCTCCAAATGTAATAATCTTCTCATTGTTCATAAAGGTAATGTCTACTTCTCTGAAATTCTATTCTTTATGCGTGGATATAATAAAAATTTGACATTAATGTGTGCAAATTATATAGGCCTAAATGAAATCCAAGGGAATGCATTTACTGAAATATGTAGCCAAATCAATGTGATTAAATTCTAAGGAATGTATACATTTGAAATTCATCGCAGCTCAATGCTGCCAAGAATACCCGTATTGAGTAACACATAGTGAGTTATTCTTGTTCTCGGAGAAAGTGTGCTTATACTAAGGATCGTTTCACTTGACTGACAACTGTATATTGGATTGTTACAATTTTGATCTCTTTAGTGTTTCTTATATCAAGTATCGGCATGCATAAGGGATAGATAATTGAAGGAAAAATACACGTCTAAAAAAAAATTAAAATAGTCTTTGAAACTTTCAAAGTGTTGTACCAGGTGACCAGGTGGATTCGAACCCTCGACTTTAAAAAGAGAGTATTCAAGGTGTAAAAGTCAGCATATATATCAACTGAGCTAGTCTGAATATAAGATTGAACGGCATAAATTTAAAGCAGATTATGAAAATCTGGTTTCCTTATTTTTTTGTAGGTTTTTTGTGAATTTCGACCCCAGGGCAGGGTTGCCCCTAACAAAATCTTATCTTAAATTATTCCTTACATCCTAACCTATCAAAATATCACAATCTTTTTTAGGGGCAGGCCTGCCCTGATGGACTTCAAGGCCAAAATTCATGCAAAAATCAACGCTTTAAAGGACAAAAAGGTGTTTCGATCAACTTTGGAGGTTTATTGTAAAGTTGTAAATAATAAATTTTAGGTGTAAAATACAAATTTAAAAAATTTAGACATATATACGGTAGAAAACAACAAATAAAAATTGATTTTTTAAATGTCACTTTTTCCGGGAAATTGTTCTCTCCTATAGGTCATTTCTTTTGTTAAAAGTGAATACATTCTTCTTACA
This sequence comes from Saccostrea cuccullata, assembly GCF_032062105.1. NCBI lineage: Eukaryota > Metazoa > Mollusca > Bivalvia > Ostreida > Ostreidae > Saccostrea > Saccostrea cuccullata. The sequence goes on from NW_026921337.1 coordinate 104,815, forward strand.
AATCCAAAAAACATAGTCAGTAGCATAGAAGCAAGAACACTGCTGGTAAAGTGCGAATCGAGAAAATCTTGGTTTCGGACACCAGCTACTATTGGTTTACATCAATGAGGCAGTTTATAGCAACTAAACGATCAGAAATGATATTATATTTGATTAAGACGTAATTATTGATGTTCAGTATGATTTTATGCAGTAGAATTGCTTGTTAGTTGAATACATGTAAGGAGCAATCCAGTAACTGCTTCAGAGTACACCCGTTCAATGTATTTCACTAGATCTATTCATATTTGCTTTTTACATGTTAAACACGATTTACACTGCGTTATTTATGTTAAAAGTGACATGAATATGTATCGTACGAGTCATTTATGATTTCCCATGCCTTTAATGTTTCACAAAATTAAAACTTTTGATGCAATATAAAGTTTTCTGATATACAGCGCGAGTATGGTTGCTGTATGTGCGACTTTCGGCACCTGTAATTGCTACGTTTGGCTTCTGTTCTGTTTAAGGCGCGACGTTTTACTGCTGTGTCATTGTTTTCCTAGTAAAGCATCTAAAGACTTTATTTTCGCACATTAGATAGTGCAATGTCCTTGAATACGTCCCAAAAACATATACCTCCAGTCCTTGACTAGTTGTTTCATACATAAAGCTTCTATCAAATATTTCATGTGTATTGCATATAACCCCCTCCCCCCACATAAATTGTTCGATTTTGTGATTAAAGTTAAAGGATAAAAAAATGCAGAATTCACTCTGTTTAGTATACATTGGATATCATTCTTTAAAAATAATCTTTTTCACTAAAATATGTTATATGTCCATTAAAGCTCTATCCCATAGTTCAATTTTAATAATTCCACTTTCATCTTGTTAGTAATCTTCAATTGACTACCTATGCTTTAAGGGTTACTAACTTTCAATGTAGAAGGAACGAAAAAAAAAGACCTTGGACCCCCCCCCCCCGGGAATAAGAGATATAGGAAATAGACGTTGAAACATGAAAGTGTGTTATATCTTTTTTATTCACCTCCTGAATAAGTTTTTAACCTTTGACTTGGAAATATGGCATGGACAGGCATTAAGTATATCCGATATTCAACTTGTATGGAATATTTTAATATTTCAACAAAATATTCTCTTATTTGAATGACATAAATAGACCTTCTATTTATTAAACAAGCAGACCCGTGAATTTTTTAAAATGTATATGGAAGAAGAATGAGAGTCGCAGGTGATTGACAAGCCAACAAAAATAAACAGCCCAGTCTCGGAAGAACAAATCTGCAGAACTGTAGTGTTATGGTTTTATGTTTTAATCCTTGACTATCAAGACCAATAAAACCATAACGTTACATACAGTTCTGCAGCTAGGAAGAACAGTCTATTTCTTGGTGTGTGGGAGACCTTTCCTCAAATATTCCATTTTCCCCCAATGGCTGGATTTGCCAGAGTTCAACCTTACGGTTAGCTGCAGAACTGTAGCTCTCCAAAAAAATATATTGACAGACGGGCGAGCTGCAGTGCCACCAACTGGAATAAAAGTGTATATTTATTGTGCATAAAAAATGCACTGTTTCTCGGTTTCAAACTGTCATAATTATATTCTCAAACTATTTCTAATTGGATGTTCCAAATACAAGTAAATTCCTTTACAATATCCACTTACTATTTCCACAACTGTTGTAAATAGCCCTCCTTGACATGAAATTGAGACCATCGAATTTCGCATTTTTACTTCCATTTTTAAAGAAAAATCATTTCAATTGCAACGCGATTCGTGAACAAGTCAACTACAAGAGTTGTTGCTAGAGGTCTTAGGATTATGTTTTTTAGCTTTTGTGCAGTTGAGATAAGAATCTGGAGGAATTAATTTAGCACCAAACAGCTATTGTGCGTAATAATTTTTTTAAAACAGATTTTTGTATGAGTGGCGTTTTGGTCGTCTATCTCATTTTTTTTTCCAGACCAGCGAGTTACAGGAAGGCAGCTACTTTAAGATTACTAAAAGAGGGGGAGGGCAAGCACATCTGCATAAAAATATCATGAACATGAATTAAAAGAATATCAAAAGACAATTTTCAGAAAAAGTATACCTCAACTTGCATACTACGGACCTGAGATGTTACTGGATAAATTTAGATTATAAGCAACTCAACTCTAAAGATACTCACATCGTGTTTTGAAGAAACATATACTGCAAGGAAAATATTTCCATTATGCATTCGTTTATTGCTTTAAAAAGCATATTGGCTTGATCACAACACTCGTATATGTATACCTGGTGCAGTTTTGGATTATTTGGTGTCATCGTCTTACTCATTCACACCATATCACTGTATTTAAAAGTAACAAAATAATTTAACCAAAAACACAATATCCGTAAAAAGAATTGATGGAACACTATGTATTGATTCAATCAATAGTCAAAAATTACTTTAAACTATAAAAACAATTATTCTTTTCATGTAAATTTGAATAATTTCATATTATTCACGTTAAGTAACATAAACCAACAGTCTCAGAGACGTAAACCAGTTGTCGCATTTACACAAATCAAAAGTCGCCTGTGTCAAAATTTAACAGAAACCAGTTGTAACACCTATAAAATGAATTTGCTAGTTATTGGCAAATCCCATGGAAAAAATTCATTTAAAGCACATTGTTTGTGTCCATAGCATAGAAAAACGTTGGATTAAAGTTAAATTTATCAACTTAACTGTCCAATTAGTTCAGTAGTACTTTATGTACTTTGCAAATGCGAGTACGTGAAAAACACGATGTAAACAGTCATTTACAAGTAATATTTCGATATGAGCCCTTTTCGGGTATAAAAGCAATCCAATCGCTTAACTATATAATGAATTTGCTTTCTAGAGAGTGTTTTTTATTGTGTTTTATAAAAAAATATGTATTAAACTAGATAATTCACAGGTGCCAATAGTAGCTGGTGTCCGAAACCAAGATTTTCTCGATTCGCACTTTACCAGCAGTGAAGAAAAGCAACGTATTTTTTTAACGATATAAATTCAATTCCCTTAGCTCTTACATTAAACTTACATAATTTAATTCTGGTTGTAACGCTGTATTTGATTGGATAAAAAATTTACTTTATATCGTAGAAAATGGGTTGCCTACGTCACAATGACTTGCGTCAAAAACGTATCAATCCTACTGACGTTACATTCAAATTTTGTACAAATTGAAGTATTTTGATAGAACAATCATCTTTTTTCTTACATCAAATGAATGAAAATTAAATTATAAGCTTCGCGGTTTATAAAGCGTAAACTGCCCCAACCAGTTTATACCGTATAAAACGGGTAGCTATTAAATTCATTCCTTAAATATATCTATAGCAGCATTATGCTTTAAGGACAGATGATACAAACAAAAAATGGATGCCTAGATTGGTATATATTTTTTGCCGTAATTTTATTGCAAATGATGCAAATAATATATTTATAAAAAATAAAGAAATTGTACACCATCTGTGATGTTCAAAAGTATGCCTTCTGAAACCATCCTTTATCAATCTCAGGCGCGGATCCAGGATTTGAAGTTAGAGGGGTCGCCAAAAGTAGGCAAGGGGTCTGGGGGCTGGGAAGCTCCTGAATTCTAGAGATTTGGTAGGGTAAAAATGAGGTCTAACAAGTATACATATTTGCATTTTCTAGACGAAACTGTAATTTACGTTAATTTTGACAATTTTAGGGGGGCGCGCGCCGGGTGCGCCCCCCTTAAATCCGCCACTGAATCTATACAGATATGTTTCACTTCAAATTCCATTTTTGTGCAAATTTGAATAAAAAATTAAAAGCTACGCGGTGAAAGTTTTTCATTTAACTCATTTAGATATGACCCAACTTGTTATTTTCAAATTCTTTGACAAAAGTTTGTTTGTATCATCTGTCCTTAAAATACATATTTTTAGCTACCTTATATAAGATACTACTAGTATACTCAATCCTGTATGTACGGGAAAAACCATACGAGGACTGTTCAATACTCTATGACATACAAAACAGATATCATATGATATTAAGCTTGACTTTCGCTCATGACTGAATTTTTAAAAAATTGATATCAGTTTATGTGACCACTTTTCATCTCATATTTTCATTGTGAGAAGCTGGAAAACAAGGGCTATTTGAGACACTGCATTAAAAATGAATGGTAAAAGAATCAGGAAACTAGACTAGAGTGAAATTAAATGCTGAATTTAAGCTGCTGTAAAACTTGATAAGAATCCGAAAGAAATATTTTCTGAAATTTGTTAAATTTCCAGCAACCAATGCCTGTTTGATAGACACATGAGCAGGTACGAGATAAACAATAATGATATAGTGGGCATCAGAAATGGGTATCGTTCTTGGCGACAAGAACTAAAAAAAACAATGTTCTGTTTGCCAAAATTCAACATATTATCATTGATTTGACTTTAAAACACATAGCAAATTTAACAGGCACCAATTTCGGGTTGTTCACACTATTTTAAAGGAACATTTGACAGTAAAAAAGCTTTACGCAATGGTCACCCTATGTTTTGAAAAATGAGCGAAAACGACGTCGTATAAGAATATCTAAACAATGATTTTTAAAAATCAGAAATTGTAGTTATCCACGTTTTTCTGAAATTCAAACAGATAATGAAACTTGAATCCATTGCTTTATTACCCAGAAAAGAGCAAAGAATTGCAAGAGGACAAAGACAGTTTTATATGCCATTTTCTTAAATATTAGTGGTCTTTTTTTTTTTTTTTATTCTTATTCGGGAAGGCAGTTCAGTTTCTTGAGGAGTCTAGAAAGCATGTTTTTGCAAAAAAAGGTATTTAAGAGGAAGGAACTAGATTCAGGGATCTACTGCATTACATTTATTTTGACAGCGTCCAAACCCACACGCCATGAAGAGTTAAGGAGTTTTGGGGGATATAATAATAATAACGACAGTATTCGCCAGATCTGTCACCCTTTGACTTGGTTCATTTTCTAAACTTGAAAAAAGCACCTTTCAGAAAGAAGAATCACGTCTAGGAAACCATAGGATCTGTCATAATCCAGTATACGAAGAGCCATACTCAAAAATGAGTTCTAAGTAACAACAATCAGAAATGGGATAAAATGTTACGGACATGTGTTTTAATTAAAAGAGAATATCTAAGTTAAATCATTCAGACGTAATTATTGAAAAGCGTTCTTTTGCTTCTTTCCGAGCACCGAGAACATTATTTATTGAACAGTCCGTGTACACATCGAGAAACGTTCTTATAATGACCCCCCAAAACGGGCAAAAATTTTCTGACACTAACTTTGCAAATACAAATCAAATGAACTCTTAGTCTATCATGCCATTACTTCGATATATTAAGGCCTTTCCCAGCCTTCAACTCGACATTAAGATATATCGACGACGTATTGTCAATTAACAGTGTTAATTTCCATTCTACATCGATACGATATATCCTGGTAAGCTTGAGGTAAAATATACCACAGAGTCTGACACATCTGTTTCATACTTGGATATTTTACTTGAAAAATACGTTAATGGTAATCTAACAACCAAGCTCTATGATAAACGTGATGACTTAAACTTTTTCATCGTCAACTTCCCTTACTTATGAAGCAATATACCTTCATTACTTGCATACGGAGTGTATATATCTCAATTGATTCGATACGCAAGAACATGCTCTATGTATGAACAATTTCTGAAACGAGGTAAATTATTGACAAACAAGTTGATGAAACATGAAATTAGCAGTCTCGTTTAAAGTCATCATTTTGTAAGTTCTATGGTCGATACAATGACCTAGTCAGCAAGTACAATTTATCATTGAGTCAAATGCTGACTTATGTTTTTCATATAATTGTTAGTCCGATTTCCCCGTTATTTCTCGATCATGACAAGGAGCACCCGGCGGGTGTGACCGGTCAGCACTGCACAAGGGCACTTGATCCCACCTCCGATGTTTTGGAGGTCCGTGTTTGCTCTGCTCCTATTTTGTATTGTTTTATGGACTTTGACATTGAATACTGTTCGTTAACTCCATATCCTTCTTCCATAAAACCAGTAAAACTTTCCAGCTAAAAGTGTTACCTATTTTCCAATAAATATACAAAAATTTTATGTTTTCCGGTGATCCTTAAAAAATATACAGCTTTATTAATTTGATAAAACATTCCTCACAGAGCATGCTACTTTTCCGTAAATCAAAGTTTTCGCGAACTTTTCTAACAACCCTCAACCTTGCTCAATTTTGTTTGATAAAATTTATCAAAAATAAAGATTTTATTATGCTTATATGTGCACAGACTACCTTCATACGGCGCATGATCAAAAAAGCAGGGTTTCATTTAAGAATACACGAGTACTACTAGTATTTCAATATAGAAGTATTTAAATAATAAGAATGATTATCATTATCCTATTTTCATTCCATTATCTATTGTGTCGACTTTTGGAAAATAACAAGGCTTTTGCTTAATTTTTGGCAGTTTCCCGGGCATTCGAAATTATGTGAAAGTTGTAAACACAACACAAGAAAAATGGTAACGTTTGATGACATTACAGCGCACCGGAGAGCAGTTCAGTTTGATTTAGATGTAGTAATTAGATCCTAAGAGACTTTAAATGAATGCAGGAGAAAGGAAACTCATGTGTGTGCATCAATGAAATTTCTTTTTCCTTATCCAACTTCTTTTTTTTTATAGAAAAGATCGTGACGCTTCTTCAGACACTTTGACGCTATCGTGCGTCTTAAGGCTCTATAACACATAATATGAAATATCATAATTTGTTTATTTATGTATATACATGTATCTACTTGAAATTTGCTATATATACATGTATGTATGTTGATGAAACAAGTGAACATTTTCTAACGCAGTGATGATAATTTTTGACTTTAGACAAATTGTCTACGATTTTGCTGGACAACCCTCGTAGTTTCAGATCAAAGGTCCAGGAATACTTTCGTCAACAAAGCATTTAAAATAAGTTAGTTTCAAATGTTCACACTTTTTTGTGAAATAAATTTATAATCAAATAATTGATTATTTCTTGAAGCCGAGTCGATAATATTGCAGCCATATTTAGATGAAAGAAAGAAATTGAGGATAGATGCAATGTGAAATTTTCCAAAGGGAGAAGCATCCCTAGAAACTTGTTTGAGACGCAGTAAGTCACCCAAACATCAGAAAATTCAAGCTAAGCATAGTTTTATCAAAGTCAAAATACTCAAGTATACACTATTTTAAAGCATATGAATTTCATCCCATATTTTATCTACGATTGGTTGAAGTCTCGGGCTTTTCCAACCCCAGGTATCTTTAAACAAAACAGGTATGTAAAGAGGAACTTAATTTGTTTTAATGCATGATGTTCAGATGTTAAATAAGTACAGCTTATTATAAATTACTATAAACTTACACATTCGGGATGTTTTTTGCATGTGTGATAGATCATATTCGAAACAGAAGTGCACTTTTTTGTTTTGTATAATATTTTGTACAATAAAGTTAAGCCAAAAGTTGAACATCTGAACACTACACTACTCAATGGTTCTAAATGGAATCCTTATCTAATGTTAACAAAAAAAAATTATCAAGACTTATCTTTTTTGGTAAAATGTCAATTCATTCTGTTTAAAATCAAATGAAATGTAAAGCTGATGAACTGTGATCGATATAGATCTCATACACCTTGTAAACAACAGATATTGTGCTCAGTATAAAAAGAATGACACTTGAAACTGCACAAATGGGATCAGCTCACTAGAAGGAGAAAGCATTCCTTGTTGACAGGTCACATCCACTGTAAGCCCTATTATGATCAGAAATATACCGTAACCTAAAGCTTGCTTAGTTTTTGACTTAAGTTACTAGGGTCATAAGTTTGTTTATAGGCGCAATCATATGACCTTACCTAAGTATGTCCTTAACCTAAACGTAAAACGAACATAGCTAGGTCTTTGCTGAGTCAAAGTTATGTTCATATCTCATGATACGTGTGGATATAACTGACTGTCTAATGACAACAGCAACAATGGAAATTTTGTAAGACACATAATAACAAAAAATCTTCCCCAAAAAGATATCAGAAAGGATTCGAGACTTAGAATAACCGTCTGTTGGCAAAAAGAAAGGCAAGAATTATAGTGTCAATGTATAAAAAAAACAAAATGCTGATTTTTTTAAGGTTGTTCCAGTAACATATGTTCAGTTCAATTATTTCATTATCATTTCATTGAGGAAAAGTAACCTCAAAATTTCTTCACATTACACAAATACCCAACAACGCCAACACCTTGCATAGATGATGTATTAATGTTTTATCAAATCAAATGTACTTTACGTTTTACTGTCTACAAAAGCAATACAACATATAACTTCAGTATCACTAATGGCCACAAAATCGCACATATAATCATATTTGACTAAGTTGGATAAAAATTGGAGGGCGGACTGCTCAATATTGTCACCCTCTTAATGTGGCAAGGTTAGCCTGTAGTTAATTTTGCAAACCTACGTAATGTTTTCGGTCTTCTATCGATAAAACGATCTTAATCAGAAACAATAAATATGAAAGCAGAAATCAGTCAATATGCTAGAAAACCAACTGGTCTGGTATGAATATTTTAAGGATTGATTATCGTTCGACTCTGGAGGATTTTGTTAGACAGCATTATATAGGCCTTTCTGAGACAACAGAAGCAGTCGTAGAGCAGCTAAGGATACCTGTCTGTGGTTGGTTAGGGTTTTCTGATATATCCGCCCCTTTAGCGTGTCGCGTGCATTTAACAAGAAGACGTCCACTGGTAGCAGAGCGATACAGAAATCACAGCCGTAGCAAAAACCTTCCTCGACAATGAACAGCTTCATTTTGGTCTTCTCTCTTGCCGCCTGCTTAGCATTAATCACAGGTAAGTTAAAATTCAGTATCAAATTTAAATGATATGAGGTGAAAAATTCCTCACATTTAAGATAAAAAATTAAATATGATCTTTGATAATATGAAGTAAACAATTAAGGGGAACTTAAAAAAATTTTTATTATATGGTAAAGAAGAAGTCGTTTGACACCTTTCGTCCTTGACATTTTCATAAACTATATAAAACTTACTCTTGAAAACATTCCAACATTAAGTGCAATTGATAAATAAATGCGTACGAAATCAACATATAATATTTAAAATTAAAGGACTTCCCGCTTTTCCATTAAAAAAAACATGCAAAATTTGATACTTGCTCTTACATAATATGTAACATATTGTTATTTCGAGAATTCACAGTGAATCTTTGAAACCGAGAAGTATTATTCTGAAATTCAATAGAGCATATATAGTAACATGAACCTGCCTGGTTTTATTAAGTTGCTTTGAAGTCGGGAAAATTAGGAAACCTTATCAAAATTCTTTTCATTGTATCTTCTTAGAATTGGAAGTAAAAGCAGAAACAATTGTGATGTGATGCGTCGATAGAGTTGGATTTATTGTTTTCTTACTGCGGACATATGAATACAAATATCATTTTAACGACTTCTTGTAGTATGCATCTCATGTTCTCATGAATGCAGAATTGAGTTCTAAAAAATGATGACACTGTCATATTTGCTGCCTTCAAAATGCGAATTCAAAAAAAGATCATTTAAAATTTTAATTGCATGATAAAATAGAAACTTCTTGATTCGCATTTTGAAATACACCTTATATACTTGAGAAATTTTTTTTGGTGAATAGAACTTAACGTAATATAAAACACTTTTAAATAAATGTTACACATGTACTACCATGTATTAACGGTTTACTTTTTTCAATATTATATCAGTATATATAATGATTTGGAGCTATCTTAAAAATTGGTCTTTGGTATAAAAAGAGTTTGTTATACTTCATTTTAAGCAATTTCAGCAAGAATTAACATATAAGACTGGTTGGCGCTTTTTATTAATCAGAAGTGAGTCAGATTTCATTTTCTTCTCGCCATCTGAATCTGATCGTACATAGTTATGAAAATTAACTCTGACTTGCAAATAAAATTTCATCGTGAATTCTTATCGAAATCAAAATATCTATAAAAAAAAAATTAATACCCAATAATGCTGTGCTGATTTTTTAATTTGCTTCCATTATTCTTTTCGCTGATTCTGTAAACGTAAATCATGGTTCTGAGACACCCATTTGACACAGTAATTATCTGGTATCTGGTAGTTTAATCCTCAATGCTTCTAAACAATATTTCCCATTTCAATTTCAATAAAAATAGCATTTCATATTCTAACAATATCATTTCACTTTCCACAATAATGTATACATCCTTTTGTGTGCACTGCAGTTAAAACTAATGAAGGTTTTATGTTCCGTGGTCATAGTATTATCGGCGGATTTTCACTGCATTGAGAGATTGAGTGCGAAATATATCTTTAATATTAATGGAAAAGTTTTCGATGGATTACTGTCTATTTGTCATTTTTTTCATCTCCTCATGTTTTAAATATAGCCGAGAATTGATGCCAAGTTAATTATCAAAAAATCTGTAAAAAAATTGGTAATTAGAATCTAATAAATGACATTATATTAAGGAAGCATGGGAATTTATGTTGTACACACCAACACGTTGTATAAATCTTGTAGTGTCGAGTATATAAGAGAGTTATGATGTATACCATATGGTTTGATTGTTGTAGAAGACAGTATACTAGGGATTTACGTTGTGGTTAGAATATTGTGGAAGACAGTAAATTAGGAATTTATGTTGTATACCACGTGGTTAGAATATTGTGGAAGACAGTAAATTAGGGATTTATGTAATATGTTGTATACCACGTGGTTAGAATATTGTGGAAGACAGTAAATTAGGGATTTTGGTTGTAAACCACGTGGTAAGAATCTTGTAAAAGACAGTAAATTAGGGATTAAATAAATGTTGTATACCACGTGGATAGAATCTTACGGAAGACAGTAAATTAGGGATATATGTTGTATACCACGTGGGAAGAAACTTGTATACACATCATATTAGGGACTTATGTTTATACAACAAGGTTAAAATGACAAAATACTATGAACTTTTCTGGACAAAAAATGTCAGAATATGATGAAATACTATTTAAGGAATTCGAACCTGTGCTGCCCCTTGTGTTTGAGATTTCTTTTAAGCAGATGCAGAGTGTCGATTTTAAACGAGCTTTTATAACTACACCAACAAAAAATTTTACCCCGACATGTATCAATACAGTAGTTAGTACTGATTTTGAACAAAATAAGCATTGAAAATTCAGTTACTTTATTAAATTTATTTGGATACAAAACTCAGTAGTAGTGCAAAAGTTGAGGGTTACGAATAGCGACCGATCTCATATTTTTTTTAACATTTCAATTTGGAAACATGGCACAAAACGAAGACCCCTCGAAACACCAGAGTCACAATCGGGTGCGATTGAGGAGAAGAAGTTCTTGAGAAGATCTTGAAAGATTTTGCTAAATGTTTTGATTAAAAAAATAACTTATTGTAATCCCACCCTACATCGGAGGGTAATGAATTGAACAATGAAAAATCTACACAATCTTTATCAGTTTTAATAAGTTTTACCATTTTGGGGGTGCTAAATAAAAAAGAATTTTAAAGATATTTCCTTTATATTTCAATCAATATTAATCTTTGTTTCTTTATTTTGGCCCCAATCTAGCCCCCGTGGGTCATGATTTTAACAATTTAGAATCTATATTACCTTTTGAGAAGACTTTTTATATGACCCCTTCCTATTTTTGTGCTTCTTAATTTTCTCCAATTGAAAGGGGGCTTGGTCCTTCATTGAAACAATTTAAATTTCCCTTCGTCCAATTCTGCTTCGTTACAACTCTGACTAAAATTTGCCCAGTGGTTCTTGAGAAAAAGTTGAAAATGTGAGAAATAGACAGAAAGACGACCAACAGATGACTGGAGGAGCTTACTTGAACTTTTAGCCGAGGTGAGCTAAACACATTTGCAAACGTCGTCGATAGAAGTTATTGTTTCGTGTAATTTTCTTTTGAATAAATTATGCTTCATAGGATTACAAAAGCAACAATATATACAATATTGTTGGAAGAGCTGGTCTGTCAGCTGAAAAGTAAAAAAGGACTGGTATCGTAAATAAGGAGACAAGCAGCTTATGTATTTATAAAATCATTTTATAGTATTTTGTTGATGCTACTAAATATGTAGATGATGCAACTGAAAATTTGTTTCCAAGTAACAATTTTTTTTTCATTTCAATCCTTAATTAATACGTGATAAAAGGTTGAATTAAGAATGCTGTGTTCTGCATTTTATTCCCGGATAAAACAAATCAAATGCTTACAAGATCTTTTCATTTGTTGCAGTTTTAACATTCAAAACTGCACCTCATTCAATAATCATGGCGGTAAAAGCCAATATATAGCAATAATTTTTAATAACGGCGGCTTATCAGATTATCAGGCAAGTTAATATCTACTGCTGCTTTTAATATAAAGTATCTCAGAACAAGGCAATGTTACTCCGAGCAAATATCAATTAAACGCAGAAAACACAATTCGTTCGACGACTTTTTATTTTCCCGTTGTAAATGAGACATTATCACGATGAATAATTACACTAGTATAATTCTTTACATCAGTTATACCATTTCAACAAAATATCATTCATCAGTCTAATGTTAGAGATAACGACAAATCTTGTTGGTGTTTTATTAACGTTATGACACTCCTATACAGTCTTTTCCCGAGAACATAAACCAGCAAACCAGCTTTAACATGTATTAAGACAAAGATTTTTTTCAAGCACAGTTAATACGTTGTATAATTTGAAGTAAAAAAAATATCAGATGGATCTGTAAAAAAGACACAAATCTGTCTTCAAGTAATTATAGTGGACTTACATAGCATTACATTTGACCACAAGGGTGTCTCTTTCAAAATTATGATTTTCTTGCACTATGCAGAAGCTCGTATGTAAGGATATGTCTCTTATTGATTATGTATATATTTGCTTTTCTGTCAGATTATTTTATAAGGAAGTCTTTTATGAGACTTGTCAAGAATAATTATGCTTGATTAAAGAAATTGTTCTCAAACCCTTACTGTTTACCTTTTTTCCTTGGCGTCCACAGAGAGAGAGAGAGAGAGAGAGAGAGAGAGAGAGAGACTATGTTTATAATACTACAATTAGTATCTACTTGTCCCACTTGAAGCTGCAGGTAACAATGTTTTTGTTTGTTTGTGAGGATCATTATCTTATTAGTACTAAAGAGGAACTGGGATAGAATTCTACAATGTAGAACCTTCCATACCTTACTTGGATTCTTAAACTACATTAAAATCATTATAACGGGTTTCAGTTTAAATGTTCTACTCTCTATCCCACACTAAAATATAAACAGCAGTGAAGGAGAACCTCAGGAGTACAACAAGGAGTTTAAGAAGTAGTAAAAATCAGATGTGGATACTTAGAAATAATTAATTCTAAGAACATTTATAAGCAACCTTTATATTTGATCCTCCTCCTAATCCTTTTCATTATAGTTTTCTTTATAGACCAATATAAACTAAACTGGTTTTGAATTTTCTGTCTTCCAACAGCTATGTTGATTTACTGACTATACCTTGTTAAAGATTTCTTTAAATGTCTATAGATGTCTAAAGATGTCTTTAGATACAAATATAAAGGGTAAGAAGGTGGAAAAATATAAATATTGGTCATCAAATATGTCTAGAATAATGGAATGAAGGATAGTTGATTTATCAGTGCTGGAAAGTTGAAAAATACACCCCGACCGCGTGCAGAAAAACTTAACGCCGTAAATTGCACCTTATTTGAATTACGTGATCTGTAGCGTTGTAGTCAAAGTGAAATATAAAACCTTACCCCACCTCTGTCGATTTTTCCGTGAAATCCTGGCTTACTATTGGTTGAAGTCTGTCACGTGAAGGCGGCGGATTACTTATACCCGGTCAGTTGTAAATCGATACCCGGTCAGTTGTAGATCTATACCCGGTCGATGTATTACGTCACAAACACAAACGTGACATCATAATAGGCACAGTATAAGCGTGATGAAGCATTTAGCAGAGAAAACCATTTATAAAGTATAGATAAAACGTAAATGTTTCATCGGTGGGGTAAATTCGTTACATAGTCTTTTGAAATTTACTAACCAGGTATCATCCCATACCCTGTCACTAAAAGACTTTGTAACTAATATTACCCCACCTCTGTTGATTTTTCCGTGAAATCCTGGCTTACGATTGGTTGAAGTCTGTCACGTGAAGGCGGTGGATTACTTATGCCCGGTCAGTTGTAAATCCATACCCGGTCAGTAAATCTATACCCGGTCGATGTATTACGTCACAAACACAAACGTGACGTCATGATAGGCACAGTATAAACGCGATGAAGCATTTAGCAGAGAAAACCATTTATAAACTACAGATAAAACGTAAATGTTTCATCGCTGGGGTAAATTCGTTACATAGTCTTTTATTGACAGGGTATGGGATGATACCTGGTTAGTAAATTTCAAACCTGACTCGGCTCCGCCTCGCCAGGTATGAAATTTACTAACCAGGTATCATCCCATACCCTGTCACTAAAAGACTATGTAACTAATAATAACGCTTCAGTTCTGCAGCGATCAAAACCAATAACATCAAACGACATATGACTTTTCAACACTATACAACCTTTATCTATGATTAATTAATGTCCACGCTTTTTGACATTATTGACAGCTGGTTTTTTCAATTAATTGGGACTCGTAAATTTACTTTGTAATGCCTTGTCACCGGTAAAATTATTTATTGAAAAATTATTCTGGTTGTACATACAAGCACTCTGTTTACATGTTTATTGAAAGGATACATGAGATTCTGATTGTCAGTATATATTTGTTCCTTTTGAGCCTAGATTTCTCAGCAGTCTATTGGAATTCACATGGGTACCAATTGTGTCGTGTTATAAGTAGACTTTTTCAAGATCATAACGTGAAGAATTTATTCAAAACCTAATATTTGAGAAGAAAACACTTATTGTAGCCTTCTTTCGACAATATTTACATTTCCAATGTTTTTGCCCGAGATAAACTTACAAATAGTCAATGTACTTTATTTCTATATCAATGCACTATCATCGATAGCACCCCTACTAATGCTATTGTGATTTAAATTCAAGACACGTGGTTTAGGTTAACCTATTCAAAAGTTATAGGGCAGAACCGGATTTATAAATAAAATTGACCGTGAACAGGAAATTGCTATAGTCTGTTTCTTCTAAAAACATGCCATGTGAAAAATGTGTTTTCACACCTTTTTTCAACAGAAATGGGTGACTTAAAGGGGGGGGGTAAATAACAATTGATACATCTTATTATAGTTTACTGCAAAAATTACAGCTCACTAGAGACCGATACGATGGTTAAAAAAATGTGTAAGATAATATACACTGACAAACCTTTGTTTGCCTTATATGGCTATTGCTATTAATGCGCACAGAGGATCTTACCACGAGCAACTGACCAATTGTTCATTGAATACGTTTACGCCAAATACATGTTTACACGTTACTTCGAACACGTGGTTCAGGTCATTCTATGATCATGTCAATAGAGTGCAAAATTAAAATGTTCTTATGAACAAAATGCAAACATTAGAAACTATTAAAAATATTAAGGGCGTTTTTAATTTATTGTTAACTAGAGAAAAATATGCTTTATGAACAGTTAGTGTCATGTTCAGAACACCAGCACTTCAAGGGTAAGGAAAACGAGCAGCGCTTTTCGTATGCATTTAAATGAACAAAACATTTTTACATAACTATACTCCTGATCACGCGTGTTGGCCAGGGAATCCCCCTGACAATTGTATTCACCGATATAGTACAATAAAGGAATTTATCGCGCGTAAAATTCCTGTAGTATTCCTATAGTAACCCACAATGCAATTCTCATTCATCTGATTTGTCAGTTAAAGTCACATTGGTGCCATATTTGCTAATCTGACGCCAAAAATGTAGTCCCGGTTCCCATGCAAAATATTCGTCCAAAGAGAATTTTTAATTCATGAAAGCAGAAAATTGTATCATAGAGAATACTTATGACTTAAACTTGAATGAATTCAAGCAAGATCGATTGAAGTGTATTTCTACAGAATGATATTATAGGGTGATGAAAACTAAAACGCAACATAACTTTTCTGTTTACCATGTCTCCACGTGCTAGTCACTTCCTAGCCACATTTCCGTGAATAATTTACCCCCATCTCGCTGAAGTCTCGCTAACTCTCGCCAGAGCCACTGTCAGAACTACTCTGAACTCATCGGGTTTTATAATTTGCAGAACACCGTGAAATAAAAGGTTCCGAACACATTAGTAGGGGTGGATAAGCTCGGTAAAAAAAAATCAAATAGGACAAATAGACAGAAGTGGGGCTTGTAGCACATGGATTAAATCAACGTCCAATCAAGAGAATGTAAATATAAGGAAAAGCTGTCAGATTTTTTGATTTTATGACGATGATCAATCGATTGGCTTGCGTGATAATTTTTTTGCATAAACGCAAGCCACTCGATTGATCACTTCACGAAATAAAAAAAAATAGACATTTATTCCTTAAATAGATATATTGACGACGTATAATAAATATTACTATCAATAAACTAGATGTTAATGAGCAGTGTAAAATTTCTATTTTTTGTATTCAAGAAATTAAGATAAAGATTTTAAGCAATATCAAACAAAAATGCATGAGAATTATGTCTGCATATTGTAATAAATTTACTATTTTTGAATTGAAAATACATATGTTTTCAATTCTAACGATAATTGATATCTAAATATTTACTTATTGATCAGAATGAAAAATTGCAAACAAATAAACAAGTTGCATCAACGATTGCACATTGACAAAAGGCAGTTCTCTTGAATTGAGAAATTTGACGTTGAAAACCATTAGCGTCGACACCGACATTTTTTATACATCGGCAAAAATATGACGTGGGGCTAATGCTTAGTGCATGCGTTCTTTGATATAATCTTCCTTTGCTCTCTACAAAAAACAAATACGAGAATCAATTGTTACCGTGTTGTCTTTATATGTAATAATCAAACAGATGTTTGAAACTTAATGAAAAACTGATAATGGTAGGTGCGATGATGTAGAAATACTGTTTAGAAAAAGAGCTAAATCCTGCTCATTTAATCCTGGTCAGTCACAACTTCGGTCTTGGATTTCTTCCAAATACAACTCTCTTGCTCTCTCTATCTCTTCTTTCTGTTGAATAATGATTACAATGTGAAACTCCTGTCTATTTTCGAAACCAGAGTGGGATGAACTAGGTTTGATGTGGCGTTGCAGAAGTAGTTGTAATTAGAATATTTCCCAAGAAAATACTAGAAACTTTTGCAAATTAATTTGCCGATGCCCGTGATATATTTCAGTTGAAAATTAAAGAGTTGATTCATTGCAGCCCGGAGGACCGGGCTGCTCTATACATATAAGTTTAAGTGTTGGTGCATGGGGATTGGGGTGGGAGTAGTTATTCAGAATTAATGGTTTTCTAAACATTGTAAAGTTTGTTAATCAGAATATTCTTTCCCTTTATAAATTACGAGATAGATAATATATTTACTTCCACAGAGTGAATCTGTAATTATATATATATTTTTCATATTTAATATGTAAAGTTGCTTATCACTTACTATAGAAAAACGACAGGTCCTTTTTTTAAGAATATCAAATTTTTCTTCTCGCATAAAAACGTACTATGCACAGTTCGTGTTTTATATTCTAAAATTGTAAATTAAATACATTTTTGAATATAGGTGATGCATGTGTCAGTTTATATCATATTTATATATTTATTCAATTTATATTTTATGCAGCCAACATTTATTTGAAAAAATTGATCAAGTTTAAAATGGTATCGTTTTTGTTTGATCTTTATCCGACTATAAGTTTTCAAAATACTTGCGACTATCGTCTCCATCCATTTGACGCATGTCTTTTTCACCTATATCGAAGCGGTTTGATGAACAAGACTCATTTCCATTGTTCACTTTATATATTTCCCGGGCGAAAATTGATGGTTACATCAATGTTTTCTTGTTTTGTTTAGAAGTGAGTTTACCATCGATGTACTGTCAAGGAGAGGAACTTGTTTCCAATCCTTTTGTTTATACAATAAAATATGTTCAAAATGATGTACTGTTACTCGGGAATTCGTAATAGACAGTTTATGTTTATTACAGTGACAAAATCCAAAACGGTTGACTTACCATTATAAACTGTTGATGTAATGATCTTATCATTTAGAGAAGACTTAAGGACAATTAAAACAATGTGGTTCTTTATTAGTACATTTGTTAGTGTTTCTTTTTATATTATATTACGATCATCTGTAATTTGGTGTTTTTGTTAATTACAAATGTAAAAAAATTATTGCTTAATCGAAGAAAGAACTGCTTTCACTTAAGCAACCGACCAGTGAAATTCATTCAGAATTAACTGACAATTTATTTATGTGCTGGAATAAACATGTATTGCAAGCGCAATATTCATTTGAGGGTTCTAAAATTACCAAATACCAGTATGTAAACAAAACAGTATTGTTTTTACCTGGGCAATAGCAGTTCCATTTGAATTTGCATACAATCAGATGATTTCTTTCCACGGCAACGGTAAAAAGCGTTGATTAATGCAAATTTGATAAACTGGCCCAAAGGATAAACTTGTCCCAAAAGCATATGTCGTAAGAATAGGTGAGAAAGGTGAGCTTCTAAAGATAATACTATATAGATAAGGATATATAACTCCGGAGAACCACAAGAGCATTCTGAGATCCGAGTATCAATCTAGTTGTAAATAGGATCGCTAATTGTTGGGACGCACGTTTATCACCGTCTGCTAATTCGCTTTCATTCTGGCTTTCAGATGTGAATCTATTTCCCTAAGGTATAAAAGCGTGAGGTTCATAAGAGGAATAATCACTAATTAA
The DNA here is from genome assembly GCF_032062105.1 of Saccostrea cuccullata. Lineage (NCBI taxonomy): Eukaryota > Metazoa > Mollusca > Bivalvia > Ostreida > Ostreidae > Saccostrea > Saccostrea cuccullata. The sequence goes on from NW_026921337.1 coordinate 123,822, forward strand.
GGCAATATTAATTATTTATCTGTAGGTTATAGACACGGATTTAATATCCCAATGGACTTAGACTTTTGGAAAGAACAATGAATTCGAAATAGAAATGCAACCAAATATGTGCAAGTGCTCCGTTGAAAATTAAAAATTAAAATTAAAATCTTTTTTTTCTTGCATTCTAATTATAATACATGTATACTTAAAATGCAAAAAAAGCTTTTAAGGTAGTCCGATCCTCAGGTTTATAAAATTTGCAGTTAAATAATCAAAAATACTCTTTAAAGTATCTCTGAATCCACAAAGTTATGTAAATTTATCCACAGTATTTCTTTAAAGTTAAAGATTAAATTTAATCATATTACATAGGGAAAATTGTCAGATCTCCAATATTTTTGCAGAAAAAGTGAATTGGAATATCATCAATGAATTTTCTAATTGCAAATTGATCAACAAATGTATTTTAGGTTAAAAAACGATAGGTATCCAGGCATTCAGCAAAATTGCTTTGATTTTTATACTTATTTAGTATTTTTTTTTGGTCTTCTATTTTCGTCATGTGTTCTACAATACATAGTGTTAAAGGCTTTTGCTATCATTGCAAGACACCACAAATCGCTTTTTATTTCATACCATCCTAATAAGCATTAGTATCTAAGGCTGGATTCGAGAAAATCTCATTTCTCTAAAACTGTATTAATTTTTTTCTCCTTTTATAGGGTGCAAATGTCAACTTTTATAAGACCTTTTCTAAGACTTCCAAAAACCCTGAATTTATAAAGATGAATAAAATGAAAATTATTGCTTGAAAAAATGTCATTTTCAAGCTTCATTTTGATGCATTTCAAATAAAATATTAATTTTTGGAGTTATCCTTCCTGGCTGAGGATCGGATATCCTTAATTTCGACTATAATTATATATATACTTTTAATATATATATAATGTACTTTTTAATCCAGGGATTATAGAATTTTGACCTTGTCCTGTCACATTTGACCTTCAAATCGATGAGTGATTTCCAGTTATGGAAAGTCGTGAAACAGGAAGCCATTTTATGAATTTATTAACTTGGCTTTGACCCCTGAGTCAATATGTTTATTTTTAAGTCATAGGGAGGTATCACAAGAAATAATTATTGTCACTCGCTTTCTCCAAGCAGGGAATATTAATTTCGTTCCATCTGCCCGTCCGTCAGTTTTTCTTTCTGTAACACTTTCGTTCCTTGCGATACCGGGGTAAATCAAAAGGCTTTCGAGAGTTAGCAATGGAATTTTACACAGCAATGTCAAAAGACCTAAGGACAATATTTTATAATTATCGATTTTGAGGTCGAAAGGTCAAAGGTGAAGGTCTAAAATTAATAAATAGTGTATATTCAAACACTTTCGTTTTCCCCACGACATCTCGAGAAACTTTTGCAGTGAAAATTTAGAACCATAACTTCCTATGGCCTAACAAAGGCACCAGTAAATTTTGAGTTTAAAAGGTCAAAGTTGACCTTGACGGTGGTACAAGTTGATATATTTTTATCAGGTTACACCCGAAGAGTACTTTAAAAAGACTATGATGTTTCATGTTCACGTGGGTCAAAAGTGTCCTAATTTTGCCCTTAAATATATTATTCAATATATAATATACTAAATTTTTTATTAATTATGATTTGAGGTATTGATGTCCTCCTATTTCTGGGTATTGTTGGTACATATAGGGGATGTAATGATCTGTTGCACAACTTAACCTTTTTTTCAAAAAAGAAAATACGCTTTATTATTAAGTTGAATGCTAACTGACGTTTTTTCATACTCAATGTTAGACAATGAATTGTCCACGGATTATTCCGTTATTTTCCGATTATGACAAGCAGCACACGGTGGGTATGACCCGAGCGGTTGGCAGGAGTTGTTCATTCCTCCATAACACCTTATCCCAGCTATGATGTTTTAGAGGTCCATGTTTGCTCATATATTTCAGTAAGTACTATAACAATAGTGTTTTCCATAATAACTGTAAAAGCAGGTAGTTTATTTGCCAGGATTAAAATGTTCTATTTAAGAATTCCTAATCATAGAAATTGCTTGTTTTACCATTTGTCTTTGCACAGAAATTATCTTCTAAAGTATATTTGGTTACTTAACTTAGCTAAACCTAATTCAAAATGTGATAGCCAGAACAAGGAGTGTGAAGCTTAATATGCAAAAATTGCTATTGTGATATTTAAATTTAAAAGAATACCATTTGATATCATTCAAACTAAAGAAAGACTGCCATCGTATTTTTGCAAAGAGAAGCCAATGCTCCAACAGATTTTTGTGTAGGTTAAATTTTACTCCAGTTATTTGCCTAAACCAAAAAAGGCCATTATGGTTGCCCTTACGTTAAGATTGCATGCAGGAAAGTTAAGCTAGGTTTTTTTATTCTTAAGGGAAGTGCAAATTAAACCCCCAGAGTAATTTCCTTGTACCTGACAAAACTGCTTAAGAGGCTTAAAAACCGAGGCCCCTTGTCACTGGCCCTGAGTGCCGAGTATACATGTATGTAGGTCCAAATTTGAAGCCTTTCACCTGTATATACGTATGGTGACGTCTCTATCTCAATCATAGTTCCAGACCAGACCATACCGAGATCCAGAACACAGATAACAAAGAATGAACAGGAAATAGAAAGTCACTTTGAATCAATGTATTTTTGATAAGTATTGATAGTGTTCTGTTATTTCAGTTTAATCAAGACACTAGAAAACATTAAATACCACAAGGAACATGTTGAAGAAAAAGCGACAGTGCTCTCCTCTAAATCTTTTGATATAAAACAACTTCCAAGGGAATAGATGCTTCACAACAGCGTTCCTTGGTTCGAGCTCCAGCAGCTTTGTGTTCATATAAATGGACTGAATTACTCACCAAAGTCTAATTCACCGACATAATGTCACGGAGCATCAGAATTACAATAATACTTCTGGGTCTGTATTCTCTATTCAGTGACGTTTCCAAAAGGTCTTGGCAAGTTAACAAGTCGCAAAAAAGGTTAATTGATTTACTACTTAGTGTTATTTTGATAGGTTAAACTAATTTGTACTGATCCCAGAAGAAGGAGAATTCAAGAACAAAAGCATTAGCACAAATGAAGTAGATGGACCACGGATCTAGGGTTGTCTATATATTTTATCCTTTATAATCACTTCATATTCACTAATCTCGTTTATTCCTTATTAAAAATACATATATCATTGTAAAACTGCTTAATAAAAATTCTCCTGGTCATTTAAGAGACAAACTTCATGCAAAGTGACAATAACACCAATGTATTCAATTTAACTTAAACATATAGATTTACTAGTTTTGTAAAATGTATGCCCCGATACATAAAATCCGACTCATTGATTGATTGTATGTGGTGGAAAATTTTCACCTCTTATAGAGATGTTGCCATATACCAGTGAAGGGCTTCAAATTTTGATCGTTACTTGCACTCAGGTCATTGAGCAGTAAGAGCTTTTAATTGTGCCAACACCTACCGTGGCACAGGACCTCGGTTTTTTAAGGTCTCATCCGAGTGACCTGTAACTTTCTCTTCTTATAACGGGCATATCTCGAAGTAACAGCCACTACCTTTGTTGACGTCATAGGTTTGACGCGGATCTGTGAACGAGAATCGATCGTCGGCGTCCCGATCACAAAACTAACACGCTACCATTAGGCTAACGTAAGCGTTAAAAGTCTGAGGATGGGGTTTCATTATAACATATTTTTAAAAAATTCTTTAACTTTATATAACCATGAAATATATGGCGATAAGTTAAGCTCATAAATCCATTTAACAATACAAATTTTGGAGCAGAGCAAACACGGACCTCTAAGACATAAGAAATGTGATCAAGTGCCTTGGAGAAGTGAACATCCCGAGAAGAAGGTCATACTTGCCGTGTGCTTCTTCTCATGATAAAAAAAAACACGTAAAATCCGTCTGCAATTCATTGTGTAAATAAGACAGCAGTTTACAATAGTATACTGAAAGGAAAAAGAAACGCAGGGTAACATTATGTTCGAAAAAAAATTAACCACATGACCGAAAATTACGAAAATTGGTCAGAAGAGAAATTTAGTTACTGTACACCAAAATCAGTATTCAGAATTACTCAACCGTAAAATTTATGACGTCACGTAGGGAAAACGCTAAAAAGCCCAAAACACGTGCAATTTGATAACGACGAGTTTGTCAACAAATCTTGTTACATTCATTGATGCATATAAGGCATGCACATCGTTTTTCAATATTAAGAGACATTATGAATTTCTTGCAATCTTGGCACAGTTTACGGAAGTTCAATGGGGTCTTGTTTTCGAATTGCCTAATGAATGAAAAAGGCAACAACGGTTTACTAACCAGTTTCTTGTAAATTATCCCCCATAAAATTTGTTACCCGTTGTCAGAGAGGGTACTGATCCCAGAAGAAGGAGGAATGGTTTTCAATCAACCGTGACGATGACGTTAAAGCGAAACAGAGCCATGTTACGAGTGGTTTATTCGTCCTGCCATCTCTTAAATCGCCACCTTACTACCACAAAAACAGCCATTTATAAAGTAGATGATTATAATCATTAAATTCATAAGACATTTGAAAGAAAACAATTCTGCTATTTGGTTTTTTGAGCCAGTTCAACTTACTGTTGTATTCCTCTCACTGGCGCATGCGCACGCCGTTTGACTAATTTTTTTGCGTGGTTACACATGCCCAGTATAGCCACGGTTTGAAAGATAAACACTCTGATGAAATTCCATGCAAAGGAAAAGTAAGGCTCTGACAGATGCACGGGAGAGACATTGAGGATAATGAGAGTTTTCGATTTTCACTTTTGGGGGGTATCGTCATTTGAGCTTTAATAACTCATAAATTATTGGACAGAATCAAATGGGAATTTGGTTATATCTTTGTGAAAGATGATTTTTAAAGTTAGAAAGGAAAACAAAAAAATATTTTATGAAAAGCTAATTTAATTCACCTCAATAGTTTACCCTGCGTTTCTTTTTCCTTTCAGTATATATTGTATTTGATGACAAGGTCATTTTCTCGACCATACAACTTACAAAATAACAACTTTAAATTAGAATGTTGATATTCTTGTCTCATTAACTTGTTTGTCAACATCTTACCTCGATTTAGAAATTGCTCATACACTGTAAGTACAACATGCTCTTGCGTATCGAATCAACTATAAGATATAACCCTCGTTTGCAGGTGATAAAGGTATAAAGCTGCACAAGTAAGGGAAGTTGACTATTGAAAAGTTTATCATAAATATTGATTGTAATATTACCATTAATGTCTTTATATGGTAAAATATCAAAAATATGAAGCAGATATGTTATACTCTATGTTTTTTTTTTAATTTCATGCTCATCGGGATTTATTGAATTGGCATAAGATTGGAAATATTAGTATACTCGATTCTCATTATATCGCGGGTTCCATTGTATCGCGGTATATTCCAAAAAATCATATACATAGCTCATATCATTTTTGTGGATAAGACTATCTGATTGTCGTCTGAATAAAAATTTTTGTGATGATTAAAAAAAATGGAACATGCGTCGGAAAAATTTTTATTCAAATAAAACGTAATGTTACAGATTTCCATTCCCGTTTTTATTATATTTAGACCACCGAATTTTAATATCTAGTAAAATCAATAATGTAGTTCGTGTTTTGAAAGTCATTAGTTTGTATAATTGTTTATTTTTTATGTAGAATTACATCGTAAAATTAAAAATAGAAATTGAGGTGCATGTCATCTACAAGTTTCCATGTTTTCCCATACCGCGATACTACGAGACTCTCCAATTTAGGAGGTAAATAAGACTTCTTGTTTTAAAGATAGACTACAAAATAAACGATGAAGACTTGGAAAATAATTTGACATTAAAAAGTTAGACCATAGGTTGGTTTATGAATATCATTTAATGAAAGTTAGAGTAAACAGTTGGAATTACATTATTTATGCAAAAATTTTTAAGTACCGCGATATAATGAGACACCAGTATAAACATTGTGAATTGACAATACGCCGTCGATTTATCTGAATGTTAATTTGAAGGCCACATCTAGTGTTTCCTTCTATTAGTGTACAAGTTTTTTGAACAAATTCTGCTTCAAATGAATACAAATAGTTCTGCTAATAACGGGGCGCAATTATTACCCTTAGGAATTCCAATACATTATTGAATTCATTGGTCTCCGAAAACCACATAGGTAATGTCAATCAGAAACTCAAGCTACTTTTTGATATCATTTTCAAAGTACTTGTGTGTGCAATCAGAATATTTTTAACAAAATAATTTTGCAGTTGACCAATGACAAGGTAGGGGTAAGTAAATATACGAGTTTCTTTTTATTGAAAAGTAGCTGTCAATGTTACCAAATAGCCTTAACTTTTATTTATCGTGGGGAATGGTTGTATATAAAGTTGGAAAGTCGTATTTTTTATGTTGTTAATTTGGTGAAATTTTGTGATTTTCCTTGGATTTATTTAGTATCAAAATCTGATTTGCACCAGTTCTCGAATATATTGTTGTACAGTACTCCTGAAGTATCTCCTTCACTTCTTTATAATTAGAATTAGCGAGGACTTAAGAAAGCGCCTTGGTAGAACATTTATTGGAACACACTATGTATATTTGTTTGTTAGGATTTATAAAAATTTCTGAAACAAATATAAATATGGTAATTTATATTCATTTGGATCGTTGGGAACGTTAAAAATATTTAAAACTGATACTCAATTTTTAAGAATTTTCTCTATAAAAAGGGAGAATTGGGTTTAAGATGGCCTTTCATGTTATCGTGCCATTATCAATTCTCTCCCCTAACACATTTTCAAGTTAAAAAAAATAAAGTCTTCATGCAAATGAAAGTGAACACAAAAGCTTTTACAAGTTATAAAATTCTTGTCACGTAAATCCAGGGGAGGCTGATAAATTTATTATTTTTTACTTTATATACTGCCAGCTTCAAGGCAATTGGACTCTTGATTAACTCACAAAAAGAGAAAAAAGATATTTTTGTGGCCTAAAGTTTATACATGTACTTTCATCAGATCAATTTATAATTAAAAATTTAAATCAAGAAGAATAATACATATTTCATTTTAATGGCATACTTATGTAAGGTTCCCCCTTGATTCATGAATTGTTTAAAGATAAAGGATTTAGTATATGACTAACACTTTAAATGCGACACTTAGGAGTCGAATATCTTTCTTTTATTGGAGCAGATTTCAATGACACGCCAAGGCGGTATTGGCAATTAAGAATCAAGCAGAAACCTAGCAATAATTATGCATGGGTATTATAGTACTGCTTCTAATTTAGATTGTATTCCTACTATATTTATCCACTGAAGAAAATGAAATCAATATGCTCTCGTTTTTACCCGATTTGTCCGTACTCCGTTGTACATCATTCAATATAAATATGCCTCACTCTTTTGAAAGATTTTATATTTAGAGAAGGTTGTGTTTGAAACTTACTCAGGACTTCATTCAGAATATTATTATACATTTGATGACAATCTTTAAAATCTACTTATTTCCACCTTTTATTTTCATACTGTTTCACAAGTTATATCTTAGGACGATGAGTTAAGTGCGTTTGGAATATTTATGAAGCTTGGTTGGTATCAGTAACCTCTGAGAGTCATCTAAACAATTTCACAATCTCCCCCATGGACTATATAAGAGGAAAGAGCAAACATTAAATCGAGGGAAGCATCATAAATTTTATGTCTCAAGACACCCATGACTATCAATCCTAAGCTGTATGTAGTTCTTGTTTCTCGTTGACAGACCTTGTATTAGCTAACCCATCATTGGACACCGACTCCGAGAACATTGATCTGGACACTTACATGGAACTACTTAATGGACACCAGCCAGAGAAGCGGGGGTGGTGCAGGCCAGGCTTTACCATGAACCCAGTACTGAATATGTGTGTACCTACAATGAGAGCGGTATGAAACAATACATGTATAACATAATTATAATAATTAAATCAATATAATCAATGTTATATTGATGTCACTTTAAGATTCTTACTATAATAGCATAAATAACAATTGAATAAACTGCAAAATAAAAAATGCATTACCACCAGTAGCACACTACCAAATTAAACTTATTCCAGTGTCATCTCCAAAGAAATTTGGTAGTTACAAATTAACTTTTCCTGGTGAGTTCAGACACGTACATGTATGAAATATTTTCAAAAAAAAATGCTCGAAGAATTAAAAAAAATATATTTTTGCGTAGTCAGGGTTTTTTTTTAATAACAAGGTAAATTATCTTGACCTGATTTGGAACAAATAGTTGGACATAAAAGGTAGCAGGCAATAGGTATTGTTTGTTGTTTTTCGTCCCACTCGAGAATGTTTTACTCAAATGCAGACGCTACCACTACCTAGTGAAAGGCTGCAATGTTATACTTATACTCGGGACCGAGGGCCATTGAGCAGTGAGGGATGTTTTTGTGATAATATCTGCTGCGACATGGGGCAGAGATACGGTCTCATCCAAAGGACCGAGAGCAAAAGCGTTAATCATTGCTCCGTATGGGCGACGTAAATGTGTAAATTGTTTAAAAATCTGACAATTCGTTATTGTGAAACAGCAATTCGAAATCCGTATAAACTAATACCCCATTTATTTTATTTTGTATTGTTTCTACGCGTGAAAAATGTAAAAATTTTACAATAGTAAATTTTAAAGAACTAGTGAGAGAAAAGGTGATCTTTAGAGAACATTAGGAAAATTTGAAACCGACGACTAATACTTCTTGTCGTGTTGCATAAACATAATTTAACTTCTTACTGTGTGAAGTTGAAGAAGTAATGTTTCAGTCTAAAGAAACATTATGTACGAAACTTGACTTCATCATGCCAATCTGCAATCTCTCTGACTGACTTTATTGCTAAGTCCGTGGGATATATCTCTCTTTCGTTTTATTTAATTCACCGTATGTGGCTATACCTCGCAGATAACTATTACATCATTTGCGACATTATACAGCTTCAGTCGCCGATTTCATACTGATGTGTTTTAATCTTTTACACAAGAGATCAATGGATATTAATTTGTCTCGTGTGATGACACTGATCAGATCTGAAGTAGTGTCATCCAAATCAAACCAGATACATGGACGTTTTATTCGTAAAACAGCAAAACACTCTGTATTATCTTTGTCACTGATATTAATCTTAAACAATTATCAACTTATCCAAACTTTTTATATTGTACAACATGTAAAACAAAATGCCCCCTTCCCGCTTGACTTGGAAAAATAACGGATTACCTTGGACTTTCTAAATGCCCGTGCTTTATGCTCTGTTAACAAATTGGTATCGCATATTGTCGTCTTCCGTGTAGGTCGATAACTGATGTTATCTGTACATTTTTAATCATACTAAATCAAGATATCCGTCCAGTACTAAAACTGATGAAAAATCTAAATTATTTACAGCCTCAGTTTACTTTTTTACTCTTATTCAGCTGGTTTCAAATTCATACAAGGTAATTCATTAAATTATTGACATATTCTATCCGGAATGGCTTATAATTGGTACATATTTTACATTTTCTCAGTTGCATGTCTTTCAAGCATTTGTGATGAAACATGAGTTTCAACTAACAAAATATTTGCAAAATGATATACAAAAACATAGAAACTTAATTTTTAGGTTAATATCCTTAAAAATAGGTTTAAAAATGAAAAATAAACAAATAGAATTAATTTCCTTTCCATTGCATTAGTTTTTGCAAATGTTCGCCAAAAGAAAAAAAAATTCCTCTTGTTATTCATTTCCTGTTTATCACATATTTATTTTGTCTGTTAAATTTAATATCTACACATTAAATAAAGTTTATTTCAGTTTTTCTTGATAACAAAATTCCCTGACTGATTTTAAAGATTTATAAATTTAATTTTGATAAACTTAACAATGACTTTTAATATATGTATAGTGTTTATTTATTTCATTTAGTTTTACAGATTCATTGATCGTGTTTTCTAATTTAAATATAAACATGTATATCTTTGGAGATTGTTTAAAGAAATTGTTCCATTTAATCTAGTTAAGTTTTATTCTAGTATAAATTATATACAGGTTAGAGTTTTGTGACCTTTGACATTTACCCTCAGTCTTACCTTTCTTCCTGCATGTGCATAATAATTTTTTTTATGCGCCCGGATCGAAAGATCCGAGGCGTATATTGTTTTGTCCTGTCTGTTTGTCTGTTTATCTGTTTGTCTGCAAACTTTAACCTTCGCCATAATTTTTAAACCATAAATGATTGAGACTTCATATTTGATATGCATACTTCACTAATTAAGTTCTTTCAAATGACACCAAGGTTAATGACCTTGCGACCTTAACTGTGACCTATATGCTAAAATTAGTTTTTTTCTGCAAACTTTAACCTTCGCCATAACTTTTTGAACCATAAAAGATAGAGACTTCATATTTTGTATGTATACACCACTGATTAAGCTCTTTTAAATGACACCATGGTCAATGATCTTGTGACTTTGACTGTGACCTATACGCTAAATATAGCTTTTTTGTCGGCAAACTTTAACCTTCACCATAACTTTTAAACGAAGAAAGACTTTATATTTGGCATCTATACTCCATTAATTAAGCCATTTCACATGACACCAAGGTCAATGACCTTGTGACCTTGACTGTGACCTATATGCTAAAATAGCTTTTTTGAACCTTCACCCTAACTTTTGAACCATGAGAGATAGGGAATTCATATTTGTATGTATACTTCACTAATTAAGCTTTTACAAATGACACCATGATCAATGACCTTGACTGTGACCTACTAGTATATGCTAAAAATATAGGTTTTTAAAACTTTATTGCCGCCGGGCGCATAGTGTTTCACAAACACATCTTGTTTTTCAAATGTAAAATAAAATTTAATGCACAAGTTTTCTATGCTTCCTTCACTTTTTTCATAAACAAAAAGTTTTGTCTTTATTGTACGGCTCATTGGATTTCTCTAATGATAACACTTTGAGCCGACCAGCTACGCAAATGGGCATTTTCTAATGAAGTTTTTTGACAATATGGAAGAATTCGAAAATTGTATATGGTAACAATCTTGATTTCAATATTAGTGGAAGAAAATACCCCATGCAATCCGATTTAGACGATATAAGTTTTTGTAATGTTATATTCATTTTTTAGTTTTAAATTTAAAAGTATTTTATTCTATTGACTAAAAATTAATATATATTCAAGCTTTAAACTTTTATGATCTAAAGTAGTTCGAAAATACTCGATCACAAAATTGATTAAACCTTTTTGCGACATACAAATATTTGAAAATATTTAAAACTTATTTTGAGCTGGGTTTTTTTCTTTTATGAAGAAAACTAGAAGTAAACGTTATACAATAAAACAATAAAAGAGAAATAATTTTATTAGAAGAAAGAAGATGTTATTAGGAAAATATCCAACTTTTTCTCGGTTAAATGAAAGTAATTATTTATGAGATAAATTATCCAGGGCAGAATTTCACAGGAAATACCAATATATTGATATGTTTAGGCTGGCATATACTTTTAATTATTCACAGGTACAAAATTTGTGTTATGGCTGAAATATTTATTATATTTCCAGACGCGTATTTCAAATATTAAATTTTATTAAATTTTATTTTCATTTTATTAATAAAGTAATCAAGAAAATAACGTTCGAATCTTAGTACTATATAGTGTTCTGTATGCAGTGAGAGAAAAGAATTAAAAGAGCAGTAACACTCATTTTATAAGTACATGTAACTATTATAACGGATTCAGAAATGGTATAGTTGAAGGGAGGTATATAATCCTGTGGAAATCCAACAAAATTTGATGAATATTCTGAATATTTCTTAAGCTTCATATATAAAATAGATATTATAAGATATGCACTATAAATACAAAGCTCAGAAAAGCTATTGCTAACTTTTTCTTAAGTCGTCGTTGTATTGTGTTCTCGTAGACCTTTTACCAAGTAATATCTGGTAAATGCTGTACAAACAGCGACTATGGACGAAGAGGAACAAAAGTTATGAAATTTATGTATCATTTACAAGATTTAAGTAACAAAGAACTTTATTCGGTAATAACCAATATTTGCCCCCCAAATCAAACTTTGATGGAGATATATTTAATTAAGTTCTTAAACAGGGGAGTATATGCTGACTTCAAAGCACTGAATATTTTCACAAATATTTACATTTGCAAGTGTTTTCCTTTGTATAACACTACTGAAAGCAAGCGTTTTTATAACTGTATAAATACAGGTACGGGGTTAAGAGGTCATAGATGTTCGTATGGATAAACGTTCGACGTAATTTCTCTGTGACGTCATAAAGGGTCGACGCGCGTTGGGTTTGAAAAATAATGCATTTCACACGTTAAAAGTCACAATCAGGCAAGTTTAAAGTATGAATAAGTCACAAATGTAAAAATAAGTAATAAGGTATCATTTTTTGAGTGTTATTGGGATGTAAAACGGGTTGGCATATGATCAAATCTTCCATAAAGCCCTTTGATCACGTGACCAACCCGTTTTACATCCCAATAACACTCAAAAAAAGATACCTTATTTCTTAAAGTAATGACGCCATATGTACGTAATGACGTCACAAACATGACGTAAATTTCAGTTTTTTATGAATTTTACAGAAAATTGTACATATTTCGTCGATATTTTGAGTAAAAGTCACCGAGCGCATGTGTGTTCAGGATCAATATTTTGATATAATGTGTAGAATGATAATATCAATGAAATATGTCAATATTGTTCCTGAACAAACTTGCGCTCTATAAATTTTAAAGCTAAAATTGTTGAAATTTTGTCCATTTTGTCCTCTTTCTGAAAAAAGGATATAAAATCGGACTAGTTTGTGACGTCATAAAAACAAAAATTCTGAATACACTGCTTTGACACTATAATATTTTCTGTTAATTTATATTTCTCATACAATTTATTGAATTCAGCACATTTCAGAAAGTTTTCAAAATTTGACTTTTGTGGTGGCAAATATATGCAATATACCGCATATAGTTCTTTCATGGTTAATATTCAGGCGTTATATCTGAACGTTTGCAAACAAGCAAGGAGGAAGGATTAGAAGTTGTGAATTCCATGGTTTTGCTCCCCTTGGTTTGAGGGGAGGGTAAAAATGAATGCAGTCTTCAAACGTCCGTCCTCTGTACTCCTGGATAAACCAGGACAAGAGTAAGACGGTTATTATGATCAAATGATGAGAAATCAGCATAAACAAACATTCATGTATAAAAATCCATGACTTAAGTGTCAGGGGTTTTTGTCTTAGGGCGGAGCAACATTGACAGTGAATATTCAGAAGAGTATACGTGTAGTTATATTGAATATGTGTGCTCCTTTCAAAATTAAAAATTTATTTACCATAGGTGAGGATATTTGTGCTAGGACAGGGCTTTATATTTAAACATATAAGTAAAATTGAGTTTCTTCTGCAACATTTGTACAAAAGCAAGCAACGATGCATTAGCCTTTGCCATAATCATTACTTTTTTTCTTCACAGTTAATTCGAGGAAAAAACTACAACAGATTTCGGAGATTTGGAAAATGAAAGATGAATTGTGTGTGGACATACGTCGTCTGAAGAATATGCACATTATATCTCTATTTTATGTACAGAAAAATATTTCGATATGTTGAAAATAAAATATTGTCTTGAGTGGTTATGAACTACTACTGGTTTTGGCTCCAAGAAGCTGTTTTCCACGAATTTATGTAAGTGACTATAAAATGCAATTTTTCCAGGAATACCTTATATCAAATGCATGCGCATATATTGATTTTTTTTTTATTTTTCGACCTCTTTACACACCACCACTTGAAATTCTTGCTAAACTTAGCCTTTATATAATATGTTTCTAATGAAATGAATCGATAAAATTATTCGAAAATTGATGTACTTGTCGGTATGATCTTTGCATTTCAGAATTAAAATGTTTCTCTAATACAAAACATACTACATGCTCCAACAAAAGACTTTATAAATTAATGTTGTCAAAATGTTTGGTAAAACACATTTTCATGTTGACTACAACATGACTTTATTTTTTTTTTTTTAAAATAAACCATATAAGGAAGGACACCGGCCAAAGACTTTGATGAAAACAAACTTGGATCTACAAACAATAACATGCTTCGTACCTCGCATACTAACCTCGGACGTCAAAGGTGTTCAACCATCTTGCTAATTCAGTCATGGGATCAAATTTGTATTTCTTTCAAATGTAATATATTTGATTGTTTGGGGGTAGGGTGTGACCACAATAAGGAATCCAATTTTAACATTTTAATTCATTTGAATTCGGTTAAAAATCTTCTTATCAAGAACCACTGTGTTAGAAACGCTGAAACTTATTTGGAAGATTATTGGGATAATATTGATTCTATATTGTTTTATCTCCTATCAGAGTTTCATAAAATTTACGAAAATTAATGCTGTCTGACTGTAAACGAGTCCCACGTAACGTAGCCCGCCTTAATTTTGTTTAATAATGGATCGTACTCATAGCACTGTTGTGTAGCATGTACACGTATGTTGCGAGATATGAACACTATAAGCAGGCGATAGTAGGATATTACTTATTAATAAGGGACGTTGACGATAAATAAACTCAATACATCATTTCGTTTTCCTACAGTTGGTCCTTATTATCTGTATAGTCAGTATAACATCCAACTATGAATCATATTTGACAGACTCTGTGTTGTCTTTAATTTAAAGATCACTTTGATATGTTGAGTCGAAATATGCTTACGTTCGAGATATTGGAAACAATCCTTTTGGCATGAACCCTGATAACAAGTCCTTTTTTTACTATAATACTCAAGTATTTATCTGAAGATGATACTAAAAATATAATTCAGTTTCTGATTTACTTTATCTATGTAGTTTTTGGAGACCAGGTCTTCTAACACTCTGTCAAAATACCCATGGATACCATGCATTTATAAGGGTACAATTACTTCGATCATAGTTCGCCAATGAAAAGCAATGTACATGTATTCGTATGATGCCTTTATTTATGTAAATCATATACACATGAGAAGAAATAAACACTTGCTGGGACCGACATTTAAACAGATCGACGAGGCATTTTCAATTAACATTAGTTACATTTATCGATACCTGGATAACTTAACCTCCTTATTAAAGACAAGACATAACATTCAGTAGAGGAATAGAAGAAGTCATTTATTTACTAAAATAAATGACAGAATAATCAAACAAGACATACACTACCCTCCATAAATAAGTATCCACTGTTATTTTTTCACTAATTTTAAATGAAAAAAGCTAAAAAGTTTATAGAATATTTGTAATTGTCTTTTATAAAGAGAGATAACCTATACTGAGCATTGTAACAAAAGAATCCAATGAGAAATTAAATTTTTAGACAAAAATTAATCAATTAACACCATATACATGTATTTTGTAAAATTTATTCTCAACATTATTAAATGGTATTTGTATCATAAAAATCTCAGACTTTTACTCGCCTACTTTGAGTATTTAAAAGAAAAATAAACTTAAAAATAAAGAATGTTAATAACCAGTAACCTCTTATAACATGAAAAATTACATTTGATGGGTAAAAAAACTTAAAAATTGAGAAGATGGGGCGAC
This sequence comes from Saccostrea cuccullata, assembly GCF_032062105.1. NCBI lineage: Eukaryota > Metazoa > Mollusca > Bivalvia > Ostreida > Ostreidae > Saccostrea > Saccostrea cuccullata. Next base: position 139,544 of record NW_026921337.1, read on the forward strand.
TGACGTTAGAAGAAAGGATTCTCTGCAACCTGCTGCATCAACAAGGAAACACGATATCGGAGATTGCCAGAAGACTTGGAACTACAAGGTAAGTGAGCACTTTTGATAGAATTTAATTTTTTTTTAACATATTGCTTAAAGTTACAAAAAAAAACTTAATTAATTTCCTTTCCTTTAACAGAAAGACGATTCGGAAAACAATCGAGAGACGACAGACAACTGGATCTTATGAAGATGCTGCACGACCAGGGAGACCCAGGATATCAACAGCCAGAGAAGATAGAATTCTTGTGAGAGAATCTCTGCAGAACAGAAGAGAGACCGTTCCACAGCTAAGGACTGAGTGGATGCAGAATGGAGTCCAAGCATCCAACACCACAGTAAGACGGAGACTGAAGGAAGCTGGTCTTGTAGCACATGTGGCTTTGAAAAAACTCTCTCCTCACAGCTGTTATCGCAGGAAAAGATTGCAGTTTGCACTGGCTCATGCCAATTGGACTTGGGTTGACTGGTCAGCAGTGCTTTGGTACAGATTTACCCTTTTTCAAAATGATAGCCGTGTGTTCGTCAGAAGGAGAATGAGGCATACAGAAACAAATTGTACCAACAGTCAAGTTTGGTTGGGGTGGTGTAACTGGGGTGCCATGTACTACAGGGGAACACTGGATTCTTGACTTCTCTCAAAGATAACCTCAATAAAGATGGATATTTGGACATCCTCAGTAACTCGGCAATGCACAATAACTTCTTTTTTCAAGATGACGGCGCTCCATGTCACAGGGCAAAAGCAGTAAAGGAATGGAAAGCTGAGCAAAACATGCGTTGCCTTGAATGGCCACCACAAAGCCCAGACCTCAACCCAATAGAAAATTTGTGAAAGATCTTGGACTTGCTGTTAGAAATGGTCGAAGATGCCATAATCTCAGGGATTTGGAACAAGCCCTAGTTCATGAATATTAATTCCAGTAAGAAGATGTCAGAAACTTATTCGAAGCATGCCCAATCGTATACAGGCTGTAATACACACTAGAGGTGGATACTCAAAGCACTGACATACTTAATTTGAAATGATTACTCGATGTCTTATTTGTGCAATGATATTCCTGTAAGTTAATATATTTTTTTAAAGTGGAAAAAATCTTATGTTTTCATTGATATTTTATCATATTTTATTCATGTAATATTAAAATATATAAAAAAATACTTAAATTTACCTCAAATGATAGCCTGGTTTAGAAAAATAAATCAATAAAAACTTTTTCTGTTGGTGGATACTTATTTATGGAGGGTAGTGTATGTATATGTACATACAAATAAGACAAAGCAAAACATAATATGACAAAATAACCAAACAAGTCATACGTTTAAGTAAACAACAAATAATACAAAGCAAAACATACTAAGCATAGATCACAAACGATTATGCAATATTTATTTTTAAAAAATGTGATATACATACAAATCTTACATAATAAACTGAATATGATTGAAAAGATGGCCAACTCGATATGATTATCGCTGAGCTTGAAATAAAAGATAGCACAGATTCTGACACATTTGTAATATTTGAACACTTTACGTTAATGGTAACTGATAATAAAGCTTACTGATAATTGTGATGACTTTAACATTTCAATTGTCAACTTTCCTTATGTATGTGGCCATATACCCTTATTATTACCTGCTTATTGGGTTTATGTATTCCTTTTGATTTGATTCCTACAAGCATGCTATAATTACTAAACAAGGCAAACCTTTGACAAACAGTTGATGAATGAAGAATAATAAAAGTCTTGTTTTAAGTCATCATTTCTCAAGTTCTATGGTCGATATATTAACCAGCCCGTCAGCAATACAATATTTAAGTAAGTCAAATGCTGACTGACGTTTTTCAAACCTATTGATAAGCCATTTATCAATAGTTTATGGATTTTTATTTTGTTTTTCTCGATCATCACAAGATTGCAGATGTAATCGGTTGGCAGGGGATGCTCACTTCTCCATGGTACCTATCCCTTCCTGTTGTGTTATAGGCTCGAATTTGCTCTGTTCCTGAGTTGTATGTTTAAATGGGTTCTAGGGCTTGAATACAGATTGTTGTTCTAGACTAATATTTCATTCTAGCATTCACACAATTCTATGTGAATACCTCTTTTGTCACTTGTCCTTGTGATACAAGCAGTGTAAATTCTGCATCAGAAATTTTCCACTTACCTTTAATATCGGGAAATTCTCGTACTGCGTCGGTATGCTTGGCTTATTTTGTCTCTTGTTCATGATATTTATACAAAAGATTGCTGCATATCTGTTCCAAGCTGTAATCGAGTCATGCACAGAGTCATGAAGAAACACTCAGGTTCTTTTTAACTTCATTTCAACTTTATGAAAGAATGGTTAACTTCCCTTGAGTATCATTATTCTCTGCTTACAAGAAGAAATATCCTTTTCTCCTTTCGAAACAGTACAAGGAAAGCGATCGATGCACTGGAGACCCTGGATTTGACCTTGATTTGGGCCGACACAAAAAGAAGGTCTAATTAGCGCTTAACTGAGCTGCAAAACCCTGTTTGTCACTTACCTTTATATAAATAATATGGCTCAGTGCCGACGGGTAGGTACTTGATGGAGAATTTATCGTAACAGTATTATCTGAGCTAGGAATATAATTATGTTACTTCTCTCTATAGTCTTATTCGTTAATGAGGTTTGTAGAGTTGTTCCAGGAAACACTACAATTTGTGTTGATCTTTATTTTCGTTAGAGAAAATAAATACCTTACGGTATACAGGAAACACAACGTGTTGATCCATGAAAGAAAAAAAAAGTCATTTCTACTAGGTAAGTAAATTATCATGATTATAATCTGAAAACGACAATATTACTTTTTTTTTTTTTACAAAGTGTTAGGCCATTAAATTAGATCCGATCAAGTAAAGTGACGAGGAATATTAACTCCCTCACTGCGCCTGATCCCACTCTGATGTTTTAGGAGGTCCAAGTTTGTTCCTTTTTCTATGCTTGGTTACTGTTTCGTTATCTTCATAGTGAACTTTAAATAAATACGACTCTTCAGGCTGTCCAGATTGGGTTTTTTTCCATTTCCGGATTTACAGTGCGGACATCTTGACAGAGAAAATACGGACCCACAAGAGTTTCGATATAGATTATCGACGTGTACACAGTTTCAATACAAATCTTAACCTTTTAATTTTATGCCCCATTAATCGAGGGTTCGGGATGTATAGTTTTGCCCTGGCCATCCGTTCGTCTAGCTGTCTGTTTGTCTGCAAAAAATTTAACATTGCAAATAATTTTTAATTACATGTAGTTGGATCTACACACGTATGACTCTCATAGGACAATTCCGCTTGGACTTTCAGTAAGGCGTGGCATTCTAGACGTAACGTAATTAGCTTATGAAATTTACACAGCTTTCCTTCACTATTGAAATATATGTGGGATAGAAATTCGGGCAAATGCCAATTGGTGTAACGAATAACCAATTACATTGTCTCTTCCAGAAAAGAGGTGGGGCTGAAGTCATCTCATCTTTGTCAACAACAATTCAAAGTTCCTGATGTTTCTTAACCAATGAGAATCTATTCACCATTTGACAGACGCTAATTACGTAGCACCAAGAATGCCACGCCTTACTGAAAGTCCAAGCTTATCTGGGAATTGTTCTAATTCAAATGTATTCCTTGTGAAAAGACCTTTCTTTGAGTCCTAACATACGTAACCTCGTCACCTTGGACATATAGCCATGTTGCAACCACTATTGAAATAACGACCACTATTGAAATAATTATATCAATAGTGGTTGAGAGTGCATTTCAATAACAAACAAAGGTAACAACCACTATTGAAATACAACCACTATTGAAATAATTATTTCAATAGTGGGTGAGAGTGCATTTTAATAATGACCATAGGTTTCAACCACTATTGAAATACAACCACTATTGATATAATTATTTCAACAGCGGTTGAGAGTACATTTCATTAACAAACAAAGTATGCAACCACTATTGAAATACGACCACTATCAAAATAATTCTTTCAATAGTGGTTGAGAGTGCATTTCAATTACAGACGTAGTATGCATTCACTATTGAAATACGACCATTATTGAAAGAATTATTTCAATAGTGGTTAAGAGTGCATTCTAATACCATCTGACATAATTTGCAACCACTGTTGAACTGATGTTTACTTTAAAAAATAAATATTTCAATAATGATTAACATAAAGATTTTAAAAGTGATTGAAATATTGATTTCAGTAGTGCTTAAAACTATAAATTTAATGGATATTAAAATGATTAATACATGCAGTTGCTGACAATGATTTCAATACCAAAACCACATTGCAAGCTCTACTGAAGTATCCCAAATATAAAAACAAATATAAGGATGAATTACCAATACTGTTTTCCAACACAATAAACTATTTTTTTGAGTTTAAAATATAACAAAAGTTGTTTTGTTTTCCTTTTTTGTAGAAATTTCAATTAATACACGGACACTTTGTTTTATACTGACTGAGCTTTAATTCAACATACATGTATGCAAATGTTATAAGCAAGCTCCTGCTGAATCTGGCCGAATCTAAATGAAGGAAGAATAATTTTTATAAAAAGAATTAAGTATAGAACTAAATTGTTGCTTATATTCATGGGATTACCTAAACTAAAAATACGGATAGTAAAGCCAATGTCTACTCGTCAAGACATTAAATTTAAGGCAAATTTCTAGGGAAGTAAGTATTAGGTTTATTAAAATAGTAGGTGTGATTAAAATGTGGTTGTACGATGTTTTGAAACGCATCTTCAACTTTTTCTTTAAAAAAAAAAGATCATTCACAGGTAGTCGTAATTTTAAAAGTAAACTCAATAAATGAATTTAAAATGGAGAACATAAATAACCATTAATCCTTGTATTTTTTTTCAAAGTTAAGTTATTTCAAGAAGTCTTGCAATTTGGTTTTAGTATAAATTATTAGCAACTATCGACATAATTATTTAAATCACTTTTAAAATCATTATTTCAAATTTGAACATTATTTCAATAGTGGTTGTAACCTATGTTTGGTATTGAAATGAACTCTCATCAACTATTGAACTAATTAATTCAATAGTGGTCGTATTTCTATAGTGATTACATACTATTTATGTTATTGAAATGCACTCTCAACCACTATTGATATAATTATTTCAATAGTGGTTATTACCTATGTTTATTATTGAAATGCACTCTCAACCACTATTGATATAATTATTTCAATAGTGGTTGTATTTCAATAGTGGTTATTACCTATGTTTATTATTGAAATGCACTCTCAACCACTATTGATATAATTTTTTCAATAGTGGTTGTATTTCAGTTGTGGTTACCATCTATGTTTGTTATTGAAATGCACTCTTAACCACTATTGATATAATTATTTCAATAGTGGTTACCAACTATGTTTATTATTGAAATGCACTCTCAACCACTATTGATATAATTATTTCAATAGTGGTTGTATTTCAATAGTGGTTATTACCTATTGAAATGCACTCTCAACCACTATTGATATAATTTTTTCAATAGTGGTTGTATTTCAGTGGTGGTTACCATCTATGTTTGTTATTGAAATGCACTCTTAACCATTATTGATATAATTATTTCAATAGTGGTTACCAACTATGTTTGTTATTGAAATGCACACTCAACCACTATTGATATAATTATTTCAATAGTGGTCGTTATTTCAATAGTGGTTGCAACATAGCCATATAATTTACCGAAAATTAACCTTATCTACTATTTTCACATCAGACAATATTACTAAGTATAATTTATCCCTAACTTATAAAAAGATGAAACAAAACAGTTCTACAGACCTTTAAGTCTTAGAAATGAGGATACTAAAATTTTTGTACAAATGTTACCCATACAATAACAACTAGTTGCTAAAAATATTATAGGAAAAGAACAAAGTGCATATATTAAAGGAATACATTAAGATACGCGAACCTGAATGCATTTTACATGTAACGGTTTCCTTGGATATTAAGGTACTCCGATCCTCGGGTTCTGAAAATCAAGCACTGACACTGAAAATGCTCATAAAAATGTCTCTGAATTCTTAGAGTAGCGCGTTTTTACTTCCTGGCTGAGGATCGGGGTACCTTTATATAGTATTGCAACAATGATGGCTTATATATTATACATTGTAAAATGCTTATTGTGATGTAATGAACTCGTGAATTTCCCTGTATTTCGTGGATACGTCAATTTTCAGTGGATTTTAGTCAATACACACCACATGTATCTCTCGTAAATGTTATAGAATTGGAATTTCGCAAAGGTTTTTACAGGCCAATGAAAGCGCTATAACTCTTTCTATACGCAGTGCATTTTAATGCTAATATTAATAATCTCTTTGAGTAAACCTTTTTAAATAATCATTTTCCCCTCTAGAAATGCATAAAAAGATTTTATCCTAACTTAAACCCCCACCATAACCAGTGGGACCAAAATTTGAAAAACATAAATCTTAAGACGTTTTGCTTATCAATATACTCGTAGTAATTATTTTCTCCCTCGTCAACTACTCCGAAAATAAATCTTTTCTTGACTAATTCAAAAAAAAAACAACAAAACAATAGTTTAGCTTAGAAGGTTCGTTACAAGATCGCATTTATACATCTATAATTATGATATATTTTTTTAATTGTAACACAATATTAATTTAAACCTACACCTACAAAAAACATACTCGTAAATGAGTATGTATACGTAGTATACATGTACATGTGTATAATTATTTGTAAATGTAAATACATTTGAATATGTCGCAAAGATCTTAGTACCGGTAAGCGCCAAATTTACTCTTGCATGCAATAATAACTATCATAAATAGATCGGATATTTCCGTGATATGAAACTCTCAAAAAAGTAAAGAAATTCATTTATGATTAGCCGAACTACTCTTCAGAAAATTATTGATTTTACGGAAACTGAGAATAAACTTTCAAAAATAGAATTAGAGTCTACTCATATCGAACAATTATGTTAAAGTATGAGAAAATTACCCTTTTTTTGCCTTTATAGTGTATGGATGCCTTTTAAAAAAATTTTTATCTTTGTAAGATTTTTGCAAAATCTTTTGAAAAAAAAATCAGGGCATTCATGTAACAGTAACAACCGAGGCAGTAAATAAGTGTCTAGGTTTTTATATAGGTCGCGATAAAATAGACTGTTATAAGTAGAAATAGATAAACTTATGGTATATCATAATTTAGAGAATTCATTCTTGGAAAAATAGAAGATTAACGATATCTGGAATGCTGAAATAAATTTTATGACAACATATAATATAATACATAAAACTGAATAAAAAAGACTGGGAGACAATGTAATCTTAAAACACAATTCCTGAGAAAATTTATAATACAATTATGCAATAACAATTGGTCTCCCAGTATAAGACTATTACATAACATATAATTATAATTTGGCAAAATAGGTGGCCTCAAAAATATGGCCTTAAACATATGAATTGGCTCAAATTCTATGATTTGGCCTAAATAGGATATGACTAACAATATAATATACATATTAAAAGAAATTATTTACAAAAAAAAGAATAGAATACATCTAATGAGGCGTAAACATGTGAAAAGGTGCAAGGGCTAAAATACATGCATTTATAAGAATTGCATAAAAAGCGCCTTATCAAAAAGTTTTGTTTTAAATACTTGTATCTATAAATAACATTTATCTGTCTTCCTTCATTTAATTAACAATGATAACGGTGCCTTAGTATGGTGGAAAAATAATGTTCAATTGCAGAGATAAAATTGCTAAAATGATATCAAATTCATTGTTACACCAACAAATTAAAAAAAAGGAAGAAATGTTTAAAAGATAATTTCTCTTTTGGTGTTTACTGACATACCAACATGTTCAGTAAACTTTATTTTTTGCCTGTACTTCTCTCCTTGAAAAATTTACAAGGGAAATTATAAACGTTTTTATTTACTCGTGTTTTAGGCATTTAAACTTCAGGTCTAGGGAAAATTAAATAGAATTACAGGGTTTGTTGACATAATGAATAACCTAATAAAACCTTGTCTTCACACATACTGTAATTAAATAAACATGTGACTGGAAGAACATACTTTCTGACATATAAGATCGCACTCCAAAGCCTTGCAATATTAGAGTCCTTAAAGAGTACCCCTTAATGACCCATGTGAAACTGTATATGTTCTGGATATCATTGTAATTAACTAAAAACAGACAAATTAATGTTGTACTGAACTCGAGGATTGATTGTACCAGTGTTAACTTAAATCGCTGATTGAAAAGACAAACTCTACCGAGCCAAAGACTTTTAATTCTATTGTGCAATCGGCGATCAATAAATTTGTTTTTAGTTTGTCGATTTCGTTGGTTAAAACCAATTCTAATAGAGTGATTAGGTAAACGATGTTAATACATGTAGCAGGCAGAAGAAAGGAAACTTAACAACGAAAGTTGTAATATCTCTGTGCAAGTGAAAAACTGAAAATGTTTACAAATGATGTGTCCACGGATATCGAAAAGATACTGCAGGTAATCTCTCTCTCTCTCTCTCTCCCTCTCTCTCTTATTCCTGAAAGTTGAAGTCTGCTATTTTCCGGTGACACAAACTTTAAAAGGAGAGATCTGTCTTTGAAGAAATTGAAAAGGATACCTGTCAGTAATAACATAGACAGACAAGATCATTAGGAATCTAAATATAACCTAATGAGCTCGGTATTTAATTTCACAGTGATTAGTAAACCATGGGGTCAGCTGAATGCCTAGCTAGCAAGTCAGATCCTGTCCATACCTTATTATCGATCCCTACCCAGGCTGGTCTTTAGAAAATTGATTTCATTGTGTTGTAGAATGCATGGTTGTTCTCTTATAGATTAGGTTTAAGAAATTATCGCTTTGTAAGATATTTGGAGCAATTTATACTTACCGTAGAGGGAGAGTCACTGTTGATATTACAATTTTATTCATGATTTAATGTCAAAATTAATTATTACATTATATCAGAGTCTTCATCTTCACGTTTAGAGTTCTTTACTTTCTAACCATCTACACTGTAACTTGAAGCTGCATTAAACATATTTTTGTGCTTTGATCAACATTATATAGAGGTTATATATATGATGGATAAAATTCATTGATTTAAAAATCAATGAGAGTTAGTATTTTACAAAGTTGGTATTTTTTTTTTAAATTTGCCCCGTTTCAAATTCGCCAACCTATGAATAAGACGAAAATAAAACGGGGGAGAAAATCTCCCTGAGTGTTAGTCCGAATTATCTGACGTTTTCCATGCATTTTTAACGATTTTGATATTTTACGTGCCAGGAAAACGTCAGAACCGGCGCCATTACGAAAACTGGGAAATCGCCGCCTCCAACCGGAGGCGGTATTCTCGAGTTGATTTTAGATACTTGCAAACTGAATTAAATTTCAAAGTCACAAGTTATGAAAAGTACAATACTTTGAGTACTTAACAATATCGTTTCTATGGTTCATTTATAGAACATATACAATCCATTGAAAACATTTTATCAGACTGATGAGATTTGTTAACATTTTTTGCATTTTAAAATCTTGCAAGTCCTTGCAAATCCGAAATGTGGAGTGATATTTTCTTTTCATTAATATTGGTGAGTACTATAGGCATTGTGCTTCCGACAAATTCTTATTTCGGTATTTAGTTTGGTTAACAAGTATTTAAAATCAACTTCGGTTGAAGACAGTGTAATTTTCTTTACGAAATCCATTAGAAATCCACGGCGTTCAAACCTCTATAACACACGCGAAACCTTGTCACCGCGCGTTAGAATACACAGTAGGAACTATATGCATTTTCAATAGTCTAGGAACACTAAAATGTATATTGTTTTGACACAATTTAATCAAAAGAACTGTAACCCTATAAAATTAACGTAAAAGTACAAGAAATGTGCGTTTAGAATTAATTTGTCACTTTTTTTCCTCGCAATGTTCGTTTGCGTTATTTAAATTTGCGACGTCACAAACGTCGTAAACGGCTCTTACGTCTATAAAGCATATCAGTTTTGAAGGGCGTTAAATTCACATTAAAGATTACCGAAATAAACAGTGATGAAGAGGAAGAATTAGAGAATGTAAATATAAGCATTGAATTCATATTTTGGGATGTCTTCGGTCCTGTAACACACCTGGCCGTGCAAACAAATTATCATACCGCGCTAACGCGCGGTATTCAATTTGTCGGCATGGCCTGGTGTGTTACAGGACCGAAGACATCCCAAAATATGAATTCAATGCTTAATTTAGGGCCCTTCGGTATTGGTGTGCTTAATAAACGTAATAGCCGTTCGTGACGTTGGAAAGCCGTTTGTGACATTGGAAAGTTAAATAACGCAAATAAATATTGCGAGGAAAAAATGACAATTTCATTTTTAATGCACATTTGTTGTATTTTATGTTAATTTTTAAAGGGTATTTTTTTTAAAAATGAAATTGAGTGAAAACAATATACATTTTGGTGTTCCTAAATATTGAAAATGCATGTAGTGTAGTTCCTACTGTGTATTCTACCGCGCTGTGACAAGGTTTCGCGTGTGTCATAGAAATTTGAATGTCGTGGATTTCATAAAGAAAATTACACTGAATGTAAATAAGACCGCGGAACATTAACTGGCAAAATTGGAAATATACAGCTTACGTCATTTCTGTCTGTACAATCAAAACATTTAGTAATAGACAATGAAATTGGCGGGTACAATTCGACGCGGACGTGGGGAAAACATCGGATTGAAATTGCAGATCGAAATTCATTTTCAATCCACCTGAGCTGTTTTCAAAGCAAAGATTGAATGTATGATCCAAAAATCAACTAATTTCAACTCCCAAATACATATTATTTGAAGTTCACATTAACATGAGTTTTAACTTATAATTTTAAAAGAACGCGAAAGATCATAGAAGACAAAGATTAATTTTCAGGAGATATTTGATTCTAGAAGGGGGGGGGGGTAAAAAATTGTCAAGTCAGGTAATGGCTTAACATGACAATATATTTTATTTCTAGGATTATAAGAGTGCACAACACAAAGATACAGATATATTTACCAAACAGAAATGAAATATTTGTCCCTTAGATATTAATTTATTTAAACACTGTCTGGACAAAAAAAAATTCAAACTATACCAAAATTGAAATTATTTGTCTTATGGGTCAATCAGTAATAATGTGCCTTCTAGCGTAGCTGAGATGTATTGAAAATGAATTTCGATCTGCAATTTCAATCCGATGTTTTCCCCACGTCCGCGTTGAATTGAACCCGCCCATTTCATTGTCTATCACTGAATGTTTTGATTGTAACAGATAGAAATGACGTAAGCTGTATATTTCCAATTTTGCCAGTTAATGTTCCGCGGTCTTATAAGATATTGAACGCTAAAATTCTCTAGATTTTTGGTAGTATTTTATTAGAGACTATTTATTAGCTATGTAATAAATTAGTTTATATGATTAAGAACAGAATTAACTTCAGTCTTCGACTTCCTAAATTAGTGAAACGTTAATCTACTTAGCATTTGACTTCAATGCAGTGTACCTTCATGTGTGTTCCAAGTACTGAAAGTACTTATTGTCATCATTAAACCTAGTTATGTTAAGAGAGTTAAAATGAAGTCTGTCACAAATATTTCTCTTTCTTTTAGACATGGGTGTTAAGTGAGATTATAAGCACATATTTACACAGATATCAATAAATGCAAACAAGTCACTGGTAAATATTTGGTCTGTCTTCATTGAAATGTCCCTAAATTTGAGATTTACAAAGTGTAAGATGCCAAAAAAATTGTCTGAAGCGTACAAATTAATGCTATCTGGACAAATACTAAATGCCCTTGCTGTAAACACGATGCTTTTACAAATAACTACTATATATACATGTACAAAATGTACTGTATATAGAAATATTAACCGTGTATAATTCATCCAGTATAATTATGTCGACAAAATAGATTAACAGTGATTGGCAGTTTTTGTCATGGCTTTATTGATCAATAGTCAAAATGAATTATCAATACAATGATGTACTCAAGGTATCAATACAATGATGTACATAAAGTATCAATGCAATGATATACACAAAGTGTATATTGAATAACTGCTACTAAATGTGTACAATGATAGTTCAGTGGTATTCAAGGATATTCAATGATATGCAATGATATTCAATGATATTCAATGCTATCCAATGATACAACAATATTCAATGATATTCAATGATTTGCAATGATATTTAACGATATTCAATGATATGCAACAATATTCAATGATATTCAATGGTATCCAATGATACAACAATATTCAATGATATTCAATGATTTGCAACGATATTCAATGATATTCAATGGTATCCAATGATACAACAATATTCAATGATATTCAATGATACAACGATATTCAAAGATAAACAACGATATTCAATGATATGCAACAATATTCAATGATATACAATGATATTCTATGATATACAATGATACCTGCATTGCAATGAGCAGGTAACGATGTATTACCAGGACCATGAACTACATCGACTTTTTCAACAGTGAATGATGTAGAAGGTTCATAGAATGACATAAGCCCAATTATTGGCCACGGACCCTGGAAGATAACAGGATCAGCAGCGAGCTTCTAGCAAAATTCGGTTCACAGTCCGTAAAAAGTCCAGGTACACCGCAGTTAAATGATACATAAGAAAAGCCATGACGCTTATGGATTCTTTTGCTGGTAGCCAAGGAATCGAATGTAACGGATTCTTCTGCTAGTAGTCAAGTGGAACGGATGTAATGGATTCATCTGCTGGTAGCCAAGGAATCAAATGTAATTGATTCTTCTTTTCGTAGCCAAGTGGAACGGATGTAACGGATTCTTCTGCTGGTAGCCAAGGGAAAGGATGTAATGCATTCTTCAGTTGGTAACCAAGGGAATGGATGATGACTGAAAAAAGAAATGAAAGACAGCAGCAACAACTTTGTCAAAATAAAATAACAACTTATTAAAATCTGGTGAATGGGGAGGGTGGGTGGGATGCTGAGCTTCAATGGATGACAGCAAAAACAGCTGAGCATGTGAAGACATCCGCCACATGCGGGCAAAATTTTGCCCATGCCATGACAAAACTGCAATTGATGACAGTTCTGCAGAGTTATAGCTCTTTGTCGTATGCAGTATAGCATAGAACAAGAAGATTTTATATGATTAATTAAATGTTATATGATTCATTTAAGGTGATATTGTGAATGTTTGATCCCACCTGTTCCCAGGTCATTTCTCTTTGACCAAACCAATGATATGGATGTTTTTTGTGAAAATTTCAACTCATTATCAAAATTGAGTATGACTATAATCAGCTGTAGATTAAATGCATTGGATTGCTATCTACCTTTAATCTTTTTATCATCTTCAAACAATCCTGATAGATGCAATTGTGTTGCACGCACAATTCTAAGTGACTGGGACTTAAATGTTTTATTGTCCATGCAACAAATTGAATAGATTTTGTAACATTGAAGTAGTTCGGTAATTGAAAATGATTGCTTACCACAGAGGTGAACAGAATTAAACCTCGAATGTTGGGTCTGACTAGTAGCTTTGGAGTGTTTTAAATAAAGTAGATGTTTTTTGGTTTGCATGCTGATTAGTTTTTTGGACCACTTACATTCATTTGAATTTGAGTTTTCTGTAACTTACCGTCTTTGATGGCCAACATTAACACCAATGATTTTTTTAGGTAAAACTGTAAACTTGTTAAGACTAAGAAGGTTGAAAATTGCTAAGTGAAGCCCAGAGTAAAAAACATTGTTTCATACAGGTTTGACAAACTGGTGGGAGACATTTTGTTATGTGATTAATCAAAGAATAGCCTTCAAATATGTTTCTAACTATATATTTTTCATAGTATCGGTCTGAAAATGTATTTGGATATCATAGCTGATGGCGCTAATATAGCGTCATACAGTTTATGGTTGATATGCTGGTATACAAAAGGAGCCGAAGTTTTTGTAAGGAGTTGAAAGTGCTGCATTCAATATAGAATCTACAAGTGGTTTAAGAGATTAAATAATTTCTTTGTTAACTGTGAAGGGCATTTTTCAGCCATAGTGCCAAGGATTTGAATGATCCCACTGAAATCAGGAAATAGACAAGAGTCTGCAGTAACATTCTTGTAACCTGAACTATGTTCCCCTTTGATTTAAATGTTATTTTTAAACATAACACTAGAAATCTTAATTAACTATTAATATCTTGAAAATCTACTAGACTGCGAATTTGAATTGAAATTTTGGCATCATTATTATTAATTATTATATTTATTTATTTATTTATTTACTTATTGTATTGTGTAATAAATATGGTTTGATTCGTAAGATTTATATATAGACCAAGAAATGTCAAATAAGTGGTTGGGCCTTCAGTTTAAATCTGAATCTCCATTTTCTGAAATTTATGTAGCAAAGCTTTAGATAGATTCGACCAATCTTACGAGTCCTTGGAACCCACAAAATAAAATTATTTAAGTAATTAAATGTATTTGAAATTTTAATCTAATGGAGTATTGATGTTTATCTGACATTAGTTCATTTCTATTACTTGATCAAAAGAGGTACATAATTCCAGCATAAAGCCATGCCAATGAAATCATTTACACTAGTACCTGGACTTAAATTTGTTTATTTATTTATTTATCTTTTTTTTTGTTTATTTTTATTTATTTATTTATTTATTTTATTTATTTTTTTTTGAATTTTGGGGATGCTGATTGGACCGTGTTTGATTAGACCTTTGCCTACTGGTTGGTGATGAGCAGCTGTTTATGTTTAAGCAAATATGAATTCAGGGGTAATTTTGATTGATGAGACATGCCTTTATTAATGTTTAAGTGTAAAGTATAATGCTTGTTGAGTTTGCATGCAATTTGACATGTACAATAAAAATAGCTCAGCATTTACTGAGCCCCGATATAAGGAATTTAATTCTTTTAACATTTTAAGACTTAATTATATTCTAACCAACCCCTGTAGTATATCAACAGGCCCCTAGTCTAATTACAGTGTATAAGCATATAGGCCTAATTGAGGATGCCTTGAATGTCAACTGAATGCCTTGTCAAAGAGACCCGGGAATATCAATAACGCATCAGACCACATTTAAATGGAAGTATTTTTCGTTGTAGTTTGCTTTGGCTGCATAATTAACTGAGTTTGCTTTGGCTGCATAATTAACTGACCATCAACAATGGAGAATTTTTTGTTCATTTTAATGACACTTTCTGACAGCGCAGTTTATCAAACCTATGTATTCCTTAGTCTGATTTTTTTTTTTTTTTTTTATAATTATTATTGCTGTGTGATATGTACTGTCCAATCATGAGTAACACTTATTAATGATTGAGAGAGCTTCCCCTTGTATGGAATGCATTGCCTTAGTTTGAGCAACATAAAACGCATATAACCCCTTCAATGGCAAAGATTTTAAGCATTTTTAGACAAATTGATATGAGATTAAAATGCATTTTTTGGGGTATTTCTTGCAGTTATATATATATATATATATATATATATATATATATATATATATATATATATATATATTTCAATGATATATATTCTGAAAACAGATACTGTGTTGTTGTTTTTTTGAAAATTATAAAATTCATTTCAGTTGCCATGGCCACAAATTACACTATAACCGTGCTAGAATTTCTATTCATTAAATAATGAGTTTCGTGCTTTTTTCATTGCTTAGTTAAATATATTAAAAAATATTTATTGTTGTGTTGAAAATTATGAACATGTTGGGATGTAAACACCAGAATTTAGCATTTTTACAAATAAAATGTTATCCCTGCATTGATTTTGATCATGTTGATAATGGCAAAAACACTCAAATAGTGTGCAAAGTTTTACTCAAGCTAGCAAAAATACTGGTGGTACATGTACAACCAATTTTTTTTTTTTTTTTTTTTTTTTTTAAAATTGTTATTTATTTACTTATTTATTTATTAGATTTGTTTTGTTTTTGTTTTTTGTATGAATTGTAAGACATTGTCCCATAAAATTTATAGGCCTCGTGTGAGGGAAAACAGTGTAATATGCCGGTTGACCCCATATTGACCCGGCAATGAGTAATAAATTTTGAAAATTATATAAAAGTCATCTATTACCTGACTGACTAGCAATGGTTGCCAAAGCGAATAAGGAGTTAAATTCAATGAAGAGCCAAGAGTTACACATGATGCCTGCGATGCTGTAGAACGTCTGTTGCCATGGTTGCTGAACATGATGTTAATGCAGTTGTTGGGGGCCATTTCCTATGTTGATACTTTAGCTGTGTATGCCCATGTAGTTCACACATTGAGTAATATGGATGGAGCTTTAGGTGTGGATCCATTTCCAAGTTTGAAGTGTTTTCGTGTGGCTTCCAGTATAGTTTTGTTTTCTTGCAGTCTTGTTCTCCTATGTTGTGATGTTTGCAAATTCTGAAGCATTCTTTCCCATTATATTCAATCATGATGCAACTCTTATGTTGTCATCTTTTTCAATCAGAGCTGTGTATCTATTTCATAGTTCTCCCATTGTGACTGAAATTTTTTTAATTACTTTTGAGATCTCCCCTGATTTCGTTTTCTTTATGCTGCCATGTTTTGATCACGTGATTTCTATTTCTCTCCTATGTGTGTGGAGTAATATCTATGCGGTCAGGGTGGTTTTCTGTTATCGTGCTTGAAAATCAGTATGCCAGTATCCGAATATTTAGTAACAAGTCTGATGAAATTCACGGAAAGCCTGGAATATCAATGTTTTCATTACCAGAGTTCAAGATAAATCCTTTCCAATCAGTTCTTTATTTGCAGTTCCCGCGTGTTTAACCTAACACGTTAGCATCACAAAACAGGGTTTTAAACTAACTTGTAATCTTTGATCGCCATGTGGGCTACTAAACCTTGCAATTCTGGGGCCCACATCAAAATTTATTCG
The DNA here is from genome assembly GCF_032062105.1 of Saccostrea cuccullata. NCBI lineage: Eukaryota > Metazoa > Mollusca > Bivalvia > Ostreida > Ostreidae > Saccostrea > Saccostrea cuccullata. Next base: position 156,619 of record NW_026921337.1, read on the forward strand.
CCCACAAATTATCACACCTTCTGTTGAATAAATATACAACAACCCCATTTTTCGTTATTTTGTTTTTATCATATGACTCGTGTTTCTTTTCTATCCGTAGAAACATTGTGCATGACTTATCTTAATTTCAAATTGTCCTCTTTTGTTTAAAAAGATTGAAATGGTTATTAAACGTCATATATTCAAGCACATGGCAGATTTTTTCACAGACACAACCAAGATACTTTTTGGTTTGTTGGGCTCATTGACGCGTCAATGCCACATAGGTCGTCACAATCACTCAGACGCTTTATGTTTAAGTACTTCTCACTGGTAAATATAAAGCACTTTACTGATTACGAAAATTTCAAGAGAAAAAAACGGAACATTCGGACAAAATTGAAAAACAAATATTTATCAACGTAAATTTTCTAATCGCCATGTGGGCTACTTGAACGTAATTTTAAGTCGCCCACAAGGAATATTGGTCGCAAATGGCGAGTGGGCGACTGTTAATTTCAAACCCTGCAAAACATCACGTAACATCACTGCGTGTACTCACATTTATCGAAAGAGTCATTTAGGCTTTCAAAACGCTTCGCATATCCCTTGTCCTCACTAAATGTCTATGTATAAGTCATGCTAACGAAATAAATCACTTGCAAATTCAATGCTGAGCTTCAATGGATGACAAAGATGGAAAAGGAAGAGTAAAATGCACATGCGTAATGGATGTGGCTAAGCAGTTGTATACATTTGCGTGAGAGTTATCTTTCCTGGACCATATATCTATTTGTCTCCATAACGTGACTTAACTCATATTGAGTTAAGTCTGATTATACTTGAATCTTGATTAAAGATGAAAGTTTTCAATTACCGTATTTTACTTGCACTGATACTTTGTTGAAGCCTTAATATCTTTTAAAATCTCCAACTACAGAGGAGGAAATAATTTAAAAATGGCCTCTGTATTGTTTTGGGGATCGAAAATTAGACTGAGAAAATAGTTGTCATCCTCCTCGCAGTGTCAGAGGTCCTGTGGCAACTCATGGCTCCCTGAGAAACTTATTTCAGATCTCAATGGGCTAATTGAAAAGATGTTTTTCGAGAAAATTACAAATCTTGATTACTTTTCTTATCTCCCAACAACGCACATTACGTGTAAACCTTTCTATGGTAAACAATGCACGCGTAACACATACATTTAAGATGTCATCTGATTCCTCTCTGTATATTATCTCTAGTTAGATTTGATTGGAGCTTACACAGCAAGAGAAGAAAGTCCGGAAAAAAAAAAAAAATTGTCAGGGGTACCAATTAAGGCAGCAAGACCTTTGATGTTGTTAGGATGATATAAAATACATAAAAGGTTAAAGAAAATTCTAAATCCTCTTTGCTGATATTATAATTTGCTCTGATGATTAACCATAGTTTAGTAGCAATAGTTGACCTTTCATTCTGCTGTTTATTGTGTACGGTGTGCTCAATATAAGGATCAAAATATTCTCCTGTCAACACTTGATAATATACAGGCAGTTAATCAGGTTCTTTCTTTAAAATGCTATATAATTTCCTTAAGTGAAACCTGTAATATAGAACAATTTTTTTTTCTTACAGATTCATAAAACAGTTCATAGGCTAGCAGGTTTTTATCTGTGCTTTTCTGAATGTGTTTACCGTAAATTCATAGAACATTTCTACTCATTGTAACATTAAAGCTTTCATGTGTTAAGGTCTTTATCATGACATCAATGTTTAAGTAGGTCTAAGGTTCGTTCCGTTAATTCATCATTTATATCACATAAATCGCAATGTTGAAATATATTCAATCTTAATATTTTCACACAGAGTAAGATTTAACTCGGATGACATTACAGCGATAACAGCTATACATTGTTGATGATATCTATTGACGAATAAATAATTAATCATATGCAACAATACACATCTTTAAAACTCTTTGAAAAACGGTTGACAGCACCGTATGAATGTTGGAAGTAGGGTCTAAGGACATAAATACCATGTATTGCTGACAGAGTGATAATGCACAAAATCGTCAGTTAACCAGATTGTACGAGAGCTCTGCTTTATTAAGTATGAAACTTCCAACCTATACAACTTTTACTAATTGTTTTGAAAGCATTTAAACATCACAGTGTAAGGGATATAAAGTAGACAAACAAGTCTTATTAGATCTAATTGGATTATTAACAAAGACTATAAGCTCAATATCTTGAGGAAAGTCAACCGTTTTAACATTGCTGGAGTTGTGTTGTTTTAATTTAATCTCTGGAAAAATATCTTCATAAAGCAGTTTCTTCAAATCATCTGACAAGAAACCTTCTGACAATCTGTGTACTAGCTTGTGCATGAAAGTGAATTCTCTGATTTCTGATATACTCTCAGGAGTAATGTGATTAAGCACAAGTTCTTCAAGTGAAGGATTATTGTTCCAAATATGAGTGATAACCCGAACACAGAGGATGAGGTAAAACAAAACTCAAGAAAGATAAACAGTCTAGATCCTATGTTTGTTTTTATATTTAGGTGTAAGGTGCAGCTCCTTCGTTTGTTTTTATGATTGGAGTACAGTCTGTTACGGTTACCTATGTTTGTATGTTTGGAGTATAGTCTATAACGGTTACCTATGTTTTTATGTTTTGGAGTATAGTCTATAACGGTTATCTATGTTTGTATGTTTTGGAGTATAGTCTATAACGGTTACCTATGTTTGTATGTTTTGGAGTATAGTCTATAACGGTTATCTATGTTTTTATGTTTTGGAGTATAGTCTATAACGGTTATCTATGTTTGTATGTTCTGGAGTATAGTCTATAACGGTTATCTATGTTTGTATGTTTTGGAGTATAGTCTATAACGGTTATCTATGTTTGTATGTTTTGGAGTATAGTCTATAACGGTTATCTATGTTTGTATGTTTTGGAGTATAGTCTATAACGGTTACCTATGTTTGTATGTTTTGGAGTATAGTCTATAACGGTTACCTATGTTTGTTTTTATGTTTTGGAGTATAGTCTATAACGGTTACCTATGTTTGTATGTTTTGGAGTATAGTCTATAACGGTTATCTATGTTTGTATGTTTTGGAGTATAGTCTATAACGGTTACCTATGTTTGTATGTTTTGGAGTATAGTCTATAACGGTTATCTATGTTTGTATGTTTGGAGTATAGTCTATAACGGTTACCTATGTTTGTATGTGTTGGAGTATAGTCTATAACGGTTATCTATGTTTTTATATTTTGGAGAATAGTCTATAACGGTTACCTATGCTTTTATGTTTTGGAGTATAGTCTATAACGGTTACCTATGTCTTTATGTTTTGGAGTATAGTCTATAACGGTTATCTATGTTTGTATGTTTTGGAGTATAGTCTATAACGGTTACCTATGTTTATTTTTATGTTTTGGAGTACAGCTCAACGCACTTTTTAAGCTCACATGGTTTTTCGCACAAATTAACGTCACATTGTTGTATATAAACGGTTACCTATTTTATGAACTGCAGTATAGTCTATAACGGTTACTATTTTTATAATTTTCAATCATAGTCTATAACGGTTAATTATGTTTCTTGTTTTGGATGTCTATAAGGGGAATTTATATGTAAATGTTTTGATGTATAGTCTATAACGGTTTCTATGTTTTTATGTTTTTAACAATTGTATATAACGGTTTCCTATGATATCATGTAGTTGAAATTTTTAAATTTTATTCTATAAAGGTTATCTATGTTTTTATGTTCTTTGTTCATTTACCATACTCCTATGGTTTATGTTTTGAAATTAGTCTATAACGGTTACCTGCAAAAGAAAACCTATGAAGGGTATAGTCTATAAGTATTGTTTATTTTTTTTGAAATAGTAAATTCCTTCTATGTATAGTCTATAAATTCCTCTACATTTGTCTTGGTTAGAATTTTGCAGTGGGATAGTCTATATCGGTTATCTATGTTTTTCCAGAATTTAGAAGTATGACTCTGAAAAATCGGTTACCTATGTTTTTATTATGTTACAAAGTATAGTCTATAACGGTTACCTATGTTTTTATGTCACCCCGAGTATAGTCTATAACGGTACAGAATGTTTTTATGTTTCAGTATAGTCTATAACTGTTATCTATGTTTTTACGTTTCTGCAAAGAGCTATAGCTTTCAAAATAACGGTTATCTATGTTTTTATGCAATTGGCAAGAAACCACAAAACGGTTATATGTTGTTGTTATTTTTCAGCCATGAAAATATCTATAACGGTTACCTATGTGATATGTGTGAATTATGTTATTACGGTAAATGAAATACCTCCTGTAAAAGTCAAAAATTTTAAACGGTTACTTTTAAAATGTAATTTGATGTCGATACATGTATATTACTATAACGGTTACCTATGTTTGTATGTTTTGGAAAAACCATGTGACCTTAAAAAGTTTGTATGTTTTGGAGTATAGTCTATAACGGTTACCTATGTTTGTATGTTTTGGAGTATAGTCTATAACGGTTACCTATGTTTGTATGTTTTGGAGTATAGTCTATAACGGTTATCTATGTTTTTATGTTCTGTAGTATAGTCTATAACGGTTACCTATGTTTTTATGTTCTGTAGTATAGTCTATAACGGTTATCTATGTTTTTATGTTTTGGAGTATAGTCTATAACGGTTACCTATGTTTTTATGTTTTGGAGTATAGTCTATAACGGTTATCTATGTTTTTATGTTTTGGAGTATAGTCTATAACGGTTATCTATGTTTGTATGTTCTGGAGTATAGTCTATAACGGTTACCTATGTTTGTATGTTTTGGGTATGTACCGGAGATAACACGATACTTATACATGTATTTTTAATAATTGAATATTCCGCGCTCTTATATTTTCATTTCCTTGGATCGAACAGTAATATACATGTATTAAGAACCATGATGACGACCCCCATCCCCACCCCTATATGACAAAAAAGAAAAGAGCAATAAGATACAATTTTCCAATTAACAAAATGTACAACCACTTTGAATTACAAGTTTATTCAAATTATAGTTGTTTAATCTTTAATACGAAAAATAGGTTTATTCCCGTTTTGCACACAATAAATTATATGAAACAATATACACCTCGGATCTTTCGATCCGGCGCATAAAAAAAGTTCTTTAATGTAAGGAAACTCCGCAGAGATTTAGGTTGATTGGGATCTATTTCACAGGGCAAGAGGTTTGCCATAGTTTTCAAATGAGGCATGTCGCAGCAATGTCTTTTGCATTGTATATGTATTCATGTATATCTATTTTATTGTTGTTAACTTTTAAAACAATTCTTTTTTTACGGTAATTAACAGCTGAAAAATATGTAAAATACATTTGTTAATACATTTGTTAAGTTTTAAAGACAACTCAACAGCCGAGTAACAGACTAAGAGCAAACGAATAGAGTGATATGGAAAACATATTTGATATGTCTTAATCATATATATCTAGTAGATTGTTTTGGATTTAAATCCTTTAAGATGATAACATAATTTTTTCTTTAATGATTATATTTTTTTCAGACACACATTCTTGGAACGGAAGATAGAGGTACCAATTCACCCGAATCTGTACTGAATCAAATAACGGCATTTGAAAAATTACTCCGCCATGCCATTTCACGTTTTTCAAAAGAGCGTTTGTTCAGCATGCTTCAGGTGGCCGCTGAGGAACAAAAGGCTGCTAACCCCAGCCAGCCAAGGGGAGCAAAAACGTCAGGGGAGGCAAAGAAACCCTCCACCGCTCCCATTCTGAAAATTAAGTCCATGGAACAGCTTCGCCAATCCATGAAACCACTCATAAAACGGGAGCAAAAGAATAATATATTAACAGAAAAAGAAAAGCAGGCATTAAAATATTTAGAAACTTTTGAAAATGATTACAAGTACCTTGGAAATTTAAAACGTCATTATGACGATAACATTCATTCTGTGTTGCTTAAGGATTATTTTGATCCTGCTGATCGTCCAAGACGATCAGCTTTGAGAGACCGTCCTGAAAGCAATGAATCAAAGAGAATTCCTCCTCCGAAAACACAGAAAAGTAAGATTTTAAAACGAGGCCCCCAACCAACAGAAGAAGAAGCTAGAACAGCCGACCTGCAGAAGTTGTTTACCGTTGTCACACGATTGGAGGAGCTTGATCGGAAATGGGCCGGACTTTTAAGGGATCGTGAGTTAAATCTAGATGATTTTGATCCCGACAGCAGTCATGAGTTGATGACTTTCACTAATTATTCATCGTTTGAGCCGGTGCTGCGACTGGTGCCAGATGTATTCGTGAAATGTTACAATGCCGTAGATATGGCTAAAGAATGGCTAAACCTGGCGAAATCTGTCTACGCTGAGAGACTTCCACTCAAAACAAAGATAAAAGAAAATGTACCAAAATCTCGAGAAAATACCTTATCACCAAACGAAAAGCCCCAAACTCCAGGATCTCAAAACGCAGAGGAAAGAATGAGAGCTGCAAACGATTACGCCCACCAAGCAAAAGAAATCAAACAGAATATACGTGAAATAGGTGAAGCCATACAGCAAAATAAAGTTAAACTAGAGAATCTTAATATGGAGATGCAGGCCTTGGAATCACGTGAGTGTAGAATAGACAAACTGACAAATAATTTCGAACAGGTCGATTCTAATCTTTTACATGCACAAAAAGAATATAATACACTTCTCTATGAACGTCAGCAGACGATCGAGAACCTGAACCACGTGAGAAGGGGATCAGAGGAGCACACTGAACTGTCTCACAGAGCACACGAGTTCAGTGCTGAAATAACAAAACGACAATCTGCCTTAAAGATTCTTGAATACAAGAAAAATGTAGTGCAAGAAGACTATCTGTTGGAGTTGGAATTGAGACCAAATTTCATCCATTTTCTTGGCGACATTAAGCTACAGATAGAAGAAATAAAGACTTTTATCAAAGATAAACAAATAGAAAAACAGGAACAAGAAAAACAATTAGCCTTGCTTAAAACCAACACAGAGAAAATCAAACAGGAAATGCAGAAGTATCTGGAGAATTCCAATGGCTCGGATCATCTCACTCGACAGATCTCTAGACTTACCAAAGAGATAGAAGATGACCTTGCTAATATTGAAAGCATGGAATCGGAACGGAGTTTTATATCCGAATCTGATGACGTCGATTTATCAGAATATATTACGGGTTTCAAACCAGGCACTCCAAAGGCACATAATTTCAACACAAAAAGCGACCGCACCAACTACGAACGATCACAATCAAACCGCTCAGTCAAATCATGACAATTGTAATGCTTAAGATACTGGGGTAAACGGTTAAAAATCAGCATTAATTGAAGACATGTCTGAATTATGAAAGAGAGGAACGTGATCCGCTTTTTGACATTAAAGATTCTGAATAATAAAGAAAAACGATTAAAGCATAGAAAAAAGACTCTTTATATTTATATTAAAAAAAAACCCAATTCAATTCAAATTTTGTTCCTTGTATCCGCTGCACACTGAAATAGTCCAATTCCAATTCCAATATATTACTTTTATTCAGTGGGAGCCAAACATTGATCTACCCATTTATTAAATCAAAATACACCAAACTCATCTATCAATTCAAGGATTCCTAACACAATAAAGTAAAGGCCAGTATACACGGTAAGATTTGTATTATAAGATTTGTATTATAATACAAAATCTTACTGTGTATACATTCTTATTACAGTGTATCATACGATTTCTCGAATCTTGTGTGTTATGCCAACGCCCTTAAGTATCAGACAACAATGGAAACACAACAATTCAAAAAAATATTTATTTTCTAGATATCAATAGATAAAACTCATTGTCTTGGCAGATATTGGATTACCTGCTATTTACAACTGGATTTAATTCTTCAAGACTTCTCAAAAAAGTGATATATTTTATTTTTAAAATAAAAAGCTTTATCAATTTCAACAAGTATTAAATCGTGTGTTTTTACACTGTAAAAGATTAAAATGTAGTAAATGTATGAAATCGTGAATAAGAATTTTGCTTTCGTCACGAACAAAATCTTAAAGTTTATCTTCACAGATTTTGAATGTATCTACACAAAACGTGAGTGAGCGAGTTTTACTTTAATAATAGAGTAGAAATACCGGTTAAGCTTTAATGTCGACTGCCAATGCTAGATATTATGTTGCCAAACATTTTTTTCTTGTACAATTCCATCAATTTTCTATAAATGAAATAATATCTTTGTATGTCCTTTCCATTGTAATGAACACTGTAAAATAAGATTAGTATCGTAATATTCAATTAAAAAGAGCAAATGATTGATCAGTGTATGTATCATACCTAATTAAATTCTATAGTAAAATCCACTGTACATTTCCTCCAATATGCTATTTATATTTATTAATCCTTATTAATTTAACATATCAATGTACATTTCTTTCATGCTTATTAATTTAACTTCTATAGGGAAGACTGGGAGGGGGAGGAATTCACAATTCTACTGCCCCCTGTGTGTGCTTATTTTGTAGAAAACTCAAAATTCCATACATGTGATATTTTGATTTAGAATTACTGATATTGAAATTCTGAGGAATGACTGAAATTTACGCCAGTTTTTTTTTTTTTTTTTTTGGGGGGGGGGGGGGTCTTGATAGGGCTACGGAAGGTGTGACCTGTCAGCAGGGGACGCTCACTTCTCTTACGCACCTGATCCCAACTAATGAATTTTCAGGGTGCCGTGTTTTATGCGCTCTTTACAGATTTGTATTGTTGTATATACATATATTCATTTCATTCACTTAATTTGTTTCTTTTATTTTATTTCACTTTTGATTATTTCATAAACTTTCCGATCAATTTCTTATCGAATTTTAATGCTCAAACAAATTTGGCGTACGTGTATATATTATAAAGATTATGTATGTAGTTGCTTTATCAAGAAAATGACATGTCTGATATAGTCTAACATATATTTTTACAGTAGTATACTGAGATATTTTTTTTCTAAGTTCTACATGTATATATGAATTTAAGACTACAAAATAAATAAATCCATATCAGGCATGTAAAATTTCTGGATAAAGCAACTACATACATGCATATATTACATGTACTGTGCATTTTATTCAACAGCAGATGAATACCAATAAACTTCATCTTATGTCATTTGAGGATATTTAAGACACTTTTTAGCTCACCTGAGCCGAAGGCTCAAGTGAGCTTTTCTGATCAAGAGAGGGTGTTGCAGTTCTTTTGTTATTTTCCCTAAATGTGTAGCAGACTAAAAGAAGAATTTTTATGTTGCAGAAACTCATATTAATTGGTTTCAAATACAACAATATATAAAGCACAACGAGAAACAATATTTGGAAGCTGCGTGTTGACTTCCAATTTTCCATTAAATGATGTGAAAATTAGTCTCACGGCAAAATATATAAGAATTTCCATTTTTTGGATAGGGAATCCCCATTGTTCTGAAAAAGTGCCTCCTTGAAACAGAATAATTTTGATATTTACAAAACGAGGTAGGAATTTTCTTCAAAACTGCCATTTCCGATTTTTGTTTCAAAGAGGCACATTTTTGAAAAACGCAAAAACTGAATAAAAATTCTCCTCCAAACGAAATGCAAAATGTGTACATTAAATAACACTTGAAAATTGTCGTGTCCAAAATGGTCTAGAGGATATGCTGGTAAACTTCCGATTAGTACTTTTACCAGAGAATGGGTTCGAATCCTGGAGTGGTTCATTTTTGCATATTTTTTTCTTATTTTTTTCCATATGCAATGGTAGTGCAATGAAATTATATATGTTTTAAAAGAGAAAGGGTGGGGGAGAGCGAGAATGTCAAGAAGTTAATTGAGTAATAACTAAATATTAGAAATGCAGGATTAAATAGTTTTTTCTTGATATGCTGTGACTTAAAACTAATGCTTTATTTAGTTTTGTCTTGGAAAATAAAGTTACTGTATATTTTAAATAATTTATTTATTACATACTGTAGTTATTGCAATTTTGAATAATTCTGGTCTCTTTCTTAGTAGCGAAGATTTGATTTAAAACAAATGAAATGTCTTAGATGTAGCACCAACAGTGTGATTATGGGACACAGTTTTATTTCATGAAAAATATTTTTGCACGATGTCTACAGTATATATCTTTCAAAATGCTGCGTTAGCCATTGTGCTTTTTGTTGTTCCAACTTTTTTTCGTGCAAAATGACGAGTGTTTTGTTGTATCAAGCAGGAAATACCCGCCGTAAACATAGTCCTCTACGTAGCTGTATCTATATTTAGACATAACGAAGGTATTTAAATGTCCTTCTCGGTATATAGGGAATAATCGCGAATTTCTGCAACACCCTCTTTTTCCATTGTCTGTCGTTGTCGTTGTAGTCGTCGTCGTCGTCGTAAACTTTTCACATTTTCATCTTCTTCTCAAGAACCACTGGGCCAGTTCTAACCAAACTTGCCACAAAGTATCCTTAAGTGAAGGGAATTCAAGTTTGTTCAAAGGAAGGGCCACGCCCAATTCCAAGGGGAGATAATCATGAACTAGAGAAAAATTAATGGCATTTAAAAATCTTCTTCTCAAGGACCACTGGGCCAGGAAAGATGAAACTTATGTGAATTCATCCTCAGGTGGTGTAGATTCAAGTTTGTTCAAATCCTGACCCCCGGGGGTAGGGTGGGGCCAAAATGACTGATCAAAGTTTTACCTAGGAGTATATAGGAAAAATCTCTAAAAATCTTCTTCTCAAGAACCACTGGGCCAGGAAAAATGAAACTCATGTGGAACCATCCTCAGGTAGTGTAGATTCAAGTTTTGTTCAAATCATGACCCCCGGGGGTAGGGTGTGGCCAAAATGGCCGATCAAAGTTTTACATAGGAATATATAGGAAAAATCTTTAAAAATCTACTTCTCAAGAACCACTCGGCTAGGAAAGATGAAACTCAAGTGGAATCATCCTCTAGTATTTATATGGAAGTAGTGTAGATTCAAGTTTGTTCAAATCATGAAAAATCCCCCCGGGGGTAAGGTATTGAAGAGGCCAAAATGGAGGATGGAAACAATGGGGAATCAAATTCAAACTTTTACGAAATAATATATATAGGAATATGTTTAAAAAGGAAAAATCTTTTTTTAAAAAATCTCTCTCTCTCCCCCCCCCCTCACCTCAGTAAACTTTCAGAACCACTGGGCCAGGAAAAATGAATGTCTGCTTGTTCTCTCATGTGGAATCACCTAAATCTTTTTTTAGGTAGAAGTTGTAAATTCAAATTTTTTTCCGTCAATATTTGTTTAGAAAAAAGAGATTCTTTCCACCTAGCAAATTTTAGTATATGCTTGTTTTCTATTTTACTTATAAGTCATAATAAGTATCTTTAAATCACTTTTTGTTTAAAACATTCAACACAATAACAGACTGTTCAATTCAGATCAATTACAGACTGTTTACAGATTTTCTAATCAACAGAGAATAGATATAGGATCTCCCATGATTTATATTTGGGTAAGATTTTTGTGTTGTGTATTTTTATCCCGGCCTCGCCTTGGATTCTTTTTATCTCATGTTTAATACTTCACAATCTGTGTTTTACATAGGAATATATAGGAAAAATCTTTAAAAATTTTCATCTTCTTCTCAAGAACCACTGGGCCAGCAAAGATGAAACTCATGTGGAAAAAATCAAGAACCACTCGAAGAAAGATGAAACTCAAGTGGAAACATCCTCATGTAGTCTAGAATCAAGTTTGTTCAAATCATGACCCACAGGTGTAGGGTGGGGCCATAATGGCCAATCAAAGTTTTTCATAGGAATATATAGGAAAAATCTTTAAAAATCTTCTTCTCAAGAACCAATGGGCCAGGAAAGATGAAACTCATGTGGAATCATCCTTAGGTAGTGTAGATTCAAATTTTTCCAAATTATGACCCCTGGGGGTAGGGTGGGGCTAAAATGGCCGATCAAACTTTTACATAGGAATATGTAGGAAAAATCTTTAAAAATCTTCTTCTCAAGAACCACTGGGCCAGGAAAGATGAAACTTATATGGAATCATCCTCAGGTAGTGTAGATTCAAATTTGTTCAAATCATGACCCCCGGGGGTAGGGTGGGGCCAAAATGGCCGATCAAAGTTTTACATAGGAGTGTATAGGAAAAGTCTTCTTCTCAAGAATCATTGAGACAGGAAAGATGAAACTCATGTGGAATCATCCCCAGGTAGTGTAGATTCGACTTTGTTCAAATCATGACCCCGGGGGTAGGGTGGGGCCAAATGGCCGATAAAAATTTACATAGGAATATATAGGGAAACCTTTCAAAATCTTCTTTTCAAGTAGTTAGTGATATTTATAGGGAATCATCCTCAGGTAGTGTAGATTCTAGTTTGTTCAAATGATGACCCACTATAGTGGGTTAAAATTCAAGCCCCCTTCCCCCCCCCCCCCTCTCAGTAAACTTTCAGTTCTGATCTGATATGTGCTTTCTCCTAGATAATTGCTCAGGTGAGCGATGTGGCCCCTGGGCCTCTTGTTTGTATATACACTGTAGGACTCCACTTTATTTTATTTCATTACGCTAACGCAAAACCCATATTGATGTCACAACTGGGGGATACGAAAACGATATCCAATGAGCTATATTCAAGGGATAAAGGGGTAAACATGGGATAAAAAAAAATAAACGCTAAAAATTAAAAATCGTTTTTTTTTTTTAATAAAACAAAACAAGAACATTCTTGATAATATGGACTCTTAAGTACAAAATAATACGAGTTTTTTTTTAATTTCAAACTTTGATTTTATATTAAAAGTTATTAAATAATTTTTAAATTGCATTTTTAACCAAAGAAGTCTAACATTCATGATCATTTCTTTATTTTTCTCTAAAATGAACAATCTAAAGTGCTTTGTTATTTGATTGAAGAATTTATTGTACAATGCTATTGTACAAATGTCATTTTTAATTAACTCAACCAGACTTGTGAACGATAATGTAAGATAAATCAATGTTCTTAACAGAAATATGAAGAGCTGAGAATAAAACTTAGACCAGGGTTGACAGACATAAGGTGTATAATAAAATCTACTTGGGTGTGTATCAAGGAAAATCGATAACCTGAGGGTTGTCGGTACTTTAGGACTCTATAAATATATAGAGAGTGAGACTGTGTCGTGCTGCAGTCAGGGACAGCCCTTTTGATTACCAGGTAAGTGAAAGTATATGTCCAACGATAAGGGCGTGCCGGGGGCAAGATCTTTTGTTCATTTAAATTAATTTGTTGCAGAAGTTACAGTATTAAACGAAATAGGGGGAACTGTTTGCATTTGCTAAATATGCATTTTTAAAAATACTGTGAGTAGTTAGTACAATCAGTAAACTTTGATAGCGTTGACTTTCACCACTATTTTAAAAAAAAATTCCAAACATTGATTTTCATCAATAACAGTAGAATTAGATTCAAATGGAAATAATATACAGCTGTTGACTGGGGTAGAGGAAAACAGTCGATTTGTTGGATCGGAGTGCAAGCGTTGCCCAAGGCCGTAGTCGATCTGTTGGACAGAGTGCAAAATGTTGCCCGCGGCCCACGGCCTTGGTCATTAACAGTTAGCCTTTTTTTACCGGAAGGCAAACTGTTCCCAAGGCCGTAGGCTGCGGGCAAAAGTTTTCACTCCGGTCCAACAGATCGACTGTTTCCAACATCAGTCAACAACAGTTTTATTATACTCCTTTATCGAATGTAAAGATAACTCAGTATAGTGCCAAATGAGGTCAGCGGGCAAGTCTTTTCTAATAGTCAATTTTTAACAGTTCCTGGAGCGACAGTCGGGGAAAACGGGGAATTGTTGGACTTTTTAAAGTAAGAAATTATATTACGAATTGTTTAGTAGTGGTATAACAATTTGAATCATGAAGAGTTGCTTACTTTTTCAGAAATGAATAATGTCTTATCATGATGTGAAGAAAATTTGAGAAACATCAATAATTTTTTTTTATCTCACAATAAAATTAAAAGTATGAAGTATATATGAAAATATTTTTTAATGTCACACCAATCTGCAATGTAATTCTGATTAGAAAACATAATGAAGCGTTGCTTTTTAAATCAGAATATCAAATTGTTCCCTGTGTTTGTGAAATAATATGCATCCATCAGCAAGAGTTACCTTTCAAGTCCATTATCCACTTTCTGAAACTTTCAAGAAAATCTCATTTTCATCCAATTTCTGTAAATTAGATTAGAACAATTAAAAGACATTCTGAGAATTTAATACGTTAAGAAAGATAGTACACTTAAAAATCTCATACAAAAATGTAAAACGTTTCTTAGTACATAATAAAATAAAAATTAAGGAATTGATAGTGGTTTTCTTCGTTCACATATAGAAATGGTTTATAATCTTTTTAGCTTTGACAATTAAAGTGTGATGTTTCCTTTTTCCTGCCATTAAACGCCTCGATAATTTTATTGCTGTAACTTTCACTTCAATGTCCCGGGCGATTGGTAAAGGGCATTTTAACTTACTCGTTATTAGGAAAGCAAAAAGTTTGGACAATATTTTGTATAATTCAATAAAGAAAAATTAGCAAGGGTAATTAGATAAGTTTCGGTGAAATGATAAACATGCCTTTGTCCATTGACCTGGAGCAGCATCGTTACGTCAATTTAACGTCACGTCAGCCGGAGATGTTTTCTCATGTGAAACGATCGGGAAGCGTTTACTCTTCTCTGTTTGTTATCATATATAACATTAAAAATAGCAACCTGTCTCTTCTCTCAAAGGATTCTTTTTAAAAAGAAATATATGTGCTGTTGAGCAACACCAGTGTAAAATTTTCATGATGTCATACCGGGTATATACAGGATGCCCTATCATCATGCAGTGCAGATTTATGTAACGCAGGTCAACGTTATTTATTCCGTAATACTTTATGGTCGTCCAGAGCATTTAATTTCACTCTGGTGGAATTGTTGGTTAGAAAAAAAAATATTCCAATGAAATAACAAACCCTTAGATATTTTTTCACGTTGTTACTGTTTTAGCACGTTGATTTGTCCAGAAAAGAGTTCTACATAGCGCTACACATTTTAGGAATGCCTTGACGTCAAAATCCATTTTGTCGTCGTTATTAGATTTCTTTACTGTGCCTAATCTTTTTACTGATTTCTGTATTTCTGATCAAATATCTAACATTTTTGCACAACATGAAGTCAAAAATGAATTGAAAAATCATACGTGTAAATGCCGGGGTACCACTACCATTGATACATTTAAATACCATTGAAGAGAAGAAATTTAATATTTGTAAAATATTTTTTGCTTTAATGAATTCCTAATGTTTGTCAAACGTATTGGCAAATTTTCACCGAAAGACGTTTATTAGAAAGAAAAATATACACAATGTCTCACGAACAGCCCTCGTAGGTGTACATGTTTATATCTGTATTCAATCAGCAAAGCTTTAAAAACATTTCTAATGACATGTTTCTAACAGAAATTTTCTTTGTCTATTTACGAATTTTTAAGCTTGTAATTCATTTTGTTAAATAAAATAATTTTTATGTAAAATCAAATTAAATAAAAATTACTTATAAAAACAATTTAAAGTAAAAACTCCTTATGTACCCTCTAATCGTAATATATCTATTTATAAATTCATCCTCCATAGTTTATTAATAAGCCTATAATGTTAACGCATTAAGGGGTATAATTAAGTATGTTTCAACTACTATGTGAATTCATTTTTGTTACCACAATTTTAAAATATTAATAACAAAAGATATATTTTATTCTTTTATGGTGAACTTACTTTGAAAAAATAAAATAAAATTTATCTTTATGCTCTTTGCTTTAATTTGTTTATTATGCGTATTTAAGGACGCTCTAAACACTGCACACTAAAGAGCTCTATTTATTGTGTAGTTTTATGCAGTTAGAGTGATCTGCCCGTAGATGTAAGATTAAAGAAATTCTTATGTACCGTTGATTACATAATTTATAATAGATTAAAATATTTTTAGCAATATATAAGACCAAAAGTAAGAAATTTAATTAATTATTTTGATTAATTTTTCTCAATTTAAGTAAACAACAGTGATTTCTGCTCACAAATAGTCAATTGTCTTTGAACATTTCTCCTGCGCAAATAAGGCACGTACCCTGTTCTAAATGAATAAAAAAGTCTCAATATACATATCTTTATATGATTATATTTTTCTCTGAGTCCAAAAAACAGTTTCTGTTACTGTTTAGAGCTTCTTAAGAGAATATTTCACACATACTTAACTTGCCTGTGGAGGGTTTATATTCGGCGCTTCCGTCCATTGGGCGGTAAGGAATCGTGCTATCACCTATAAACCGAGGTCTCTTGTCGCAGCATTGTGCTCTCACAAGTCCAAGGTCAATACAGTCACAATCTACAGCTCTCCACCGGCAAATGGCGGCAGATCAATCCTAGTAACTCGAAGGGACGTTAAACAAATAGACACTCACAACTCCAACACAGAAACGTTACATATTGAAAATTATATAGAATTTAACAATCTTTAATCATCTTTACATTGTGCTACTTTTATCTTCGTAGGGAATGCAACTTTTCTGTATCTTCGACAGCATAGTATATGCAAGATGAAGCGAGTTTATGTTGAACTTCTAGTGTTAATATTCCACTTTATAACTTCTTGTCTCTGTAACTCCGGTGAGCTTGATGTCGATGCTTTGATAATAGAGTATTCCAATGCCTGTGGACACGTGTTTCTCTGCTCAGAGCTGGATGCCTCCTCTTATCCAGCCTATCACCCTCAGATGAACCGCTGTCCCAAATGTTCATGCGATGACGACTGCTTTAGTACGAAAACATGCTGCCCAGATAAATTTTTTAAGTCAAAATTTCAAGTCTTTACCAATTTTTTGATTGGTTCCGCAGACAGAGAAACTTATCAGAAGTATGAAGTTATTGTGAGCTGTCCAGCTGGTACAAATCCGTCCCTTAAGGCAGAATGTGAAACTTCCTTAGCAGGCTATCAGTGGACGAAAACTCCTCCTGTGACGTCATTAGCAACTAATTTTTCTTACTCCAACAAATACTGCGCATCCTGTCATGGTGAGGCATTAAATAACCTTGATTACTGGGATTTAGGCTTTGGACAAGGAGATCTCCCAAACATTGTCTATCTCAGTAGCTCATATAAAGAACTAATTAGGTTTGGTGACATGTTACAAATACCTGTCTTGTTCACACCTTCTCAACGAGCAAATCATTTGGTGAACAAATTACCTACACAGTACCTATTACCTTCGACTTGCCCGACAGATACCGATCATAACATTAAAAAGGCTTGTGAATCATCTTATTTCTTACCTTTCCGTTTTTATCAAAACATTTTTTGCTACATGTGCAACATACCAAAAATTAGCAACGCGGACAATATTATCACAACATGTAACGTCACGGGCCACTGGGACGCAAAAGACCTTTCTTTGAGAAATGCATGTGCTAACAAAGGAACATCAGCCATGACTTTCCCTTACAAGAATGCATACTGTTTTTTCTGCAATACGATCGCAAACCCTCTGGAAAGCTTTTCCCCTCCTCCGCCAGAAGGAAGGAAGGTTATTCATTTTCACGACATTTACTTTGAATATGAAGAGAGACATAGTGTCAATTGGCTAAAAAAGGAAAAACACGAGATAAAAATCAAGAATGTTGTTTTTAAAAATGAAAAAATGAACCTAAACATTTTAAATAAAAAGATTAAAAGCACTGACATCCGAATTCTAGATAAGGGCATGTACAGATGGAAAGAAGATCTTATTGATATAACGAGTCTAGTTCAGAGGAAAGTGGCCATGCATCCAGATCGTGTGTGTGATCTTAGTCTTCTACCTGAGTCCATTAGACAATTTACTCTTCAAAACTGTGATTGTGATTTTGACTGCGTCTTCAGAAATGTATGTTCCTGCTGCGTTGACATTGCTCTTCAAAGCTCTGCAACGTGTTTATCCAACACTATTCACGCCGATCCAAGCTCGAAAACTGAAGAAGTTGAAATCATTGTGATTGATGGTTGTTCAGAAAATGAGGGTTACATGTATTATCATCAGTATCGTAAGTTATGTGAAGAGGACACTGGGGATTTCTCCTCCTATTTTGTACAGGCTGGGTCAGCTACTTACAAAAACGTGTTTTGTTTTTTCTGTAATAAGAAGATATTTCGACTTGGGCAAGAATTGCTTCACAATAAGTTCACACCACTTGATTTAAACATTGTCTGTCCATTTT
Organism: Saccostrea cuccullata; assembly: GCF_032062105.1. Lineage (NCBI taxonomy): Eukaryota > Metazoa > Mollusca > Bivalvia > Ostreida > Ostreidae > Saccostrea > Saccostrea cuccullata. Next base: position 174,905 of record NW_026921337.1, read on the forward strand.
TTTTCCATTTCTTATACGCTGGCTCTATTAAATCTGTAATCAGCTCAGCAAAGACTAGAGGGTGTTCTGTATATTTTGATACGGATAAGACGACTAAATGCAGGAAAGAAGAGGACGACTACTTTTACGGTGGAGGGTTTGGGATGAGTCTTTACAGCTACTACGATTACTCCCAATCGGGAGAAACAAAGGAAATCGTAAACGTATGCAACAGCTCTGGAAATGTTGTAAATGATATTGACTTAAATGTTCGATGGGCTTGTGAAAACATCAGTGACCAAGCATTCCCTTCTGTATCTGGATTTAAAAACGAATTTTGCTTGCTCTGCAATGTTAATGACTCTGTTCAGACATCAAATGCAAAGTGCGATTCAGGTAGTGTTAATTTTCATCCTGCATACAGTGAAGGATGCTTATCACTTCCAGACGTGCATGCAGTACCAGAAGTGTATCCATACAAGAATTCATTTTGCTTTGCTTGCAATAATGAATTATGCGCTGACAAGAAGTGTTTGCCAAATTCAACGTTTGTAATTGATCCATCTGATTGTTCAGGCCAGACTGGAAATGCGTTGAAGATACGTGGCAGTTTTATATTATCTAAACTGCTTCCCTCCGTAGTCTTCTACGCCTCTCCGCAGTACGTCACAGAGGTGAGTAGTTTTATGTTTCTATTGAACAGAAAAAAATAATCCGACATTTTAGCTCAATCAAATGATTCCGGAACATATTTAGTTTTAAGGGGAAACCTCCTAAATTTTAAAACGGAAGAAATCAGTATTTTTCCTCCAAAGCGACTTCATCTGTAAAAAATGACGAGGAACTGTTTTGCTTTGGATTTAAATAAAAAGCTTGTCAAGGTACAAAAAAAAAAATAGTGGTTTATCAGAGATACAGATAGTATGACGTACACGTCACAACGTAATCTTAATATTAAGCCAATTAAAATTATGCATGAAAGACGTTAATTATTTCACTCGTCTTTTAATATTTTTAAACAAAAATCAAGTACAAGAAATAATAAATTTCATATTTATTCATTCGGTTCTCGTCACAGTCGTTGACATTCACACTCAGTTAATAGCTTGCAATTAATTTGACTCTGTTTCAAATTTGTCCATTCACAATTCTGTTTAACATATTGTACTATAACTCTTTTTAAAGGAATTCTCCCCTTTTAATAGTTGCAAAACTGAGAGTGAGGCTTAAGAGTAGAAAAGAATGGCGAAAATGTCCATGTATACAGTATAATCGGCCATCAATATTCTAATATTCACAAAAAGCTTGTCTATTGAGCTGTTATTAAATATCTCCGCTATTGTGTTTTCTATTCCAGTCTGAAGGATATGGTTGCTTTCCTGGGCGAGTGTTAGTAGCAGATGTGTGCGAGTTGATAATAATAGAAGGGATTGGGTCATATGCAGTTGATATCTCTACAAAAATAACGGTCAACACCTCCATTGCAAATGCAACCATTGTTTTTCAAAAGATAGAAAGAGCATTAAAATTAGAAATAAGAAACCTATTACCTGGCAACCCTGGATTAATAGGATATTTTTCTGTTTTGCCTGACAAGAACCTCGAATTGGAAGCCGGTAGTCCCATACCAAGTGAGCAATTCAATATGGATATTTATTTTGAGGTACCATATTTTTTATATGACAGAGAATTGGTAGAAAAAATGCTTTTAAAACTTCCATACGAGATCAATCAACAGAGCACAATTGAAAATGAAAATGTGGAGTATCATATCAAAGGCTTGGGATTTTCATTTCCAAAACGAAGTCTCGATAATAGTATGTCGGATACAGTTTCTTACAATAGATTTAAAAATCGAATGCAATCTTTGTTTGCGGGACCCCCTTTGACAGTTCTGTTTGTAGGAAACTTACTTTTTTGTGTCCATCGAAAATACAATGTGAGTGTATTTAACTTTGATTATGAAAACTTACGTATAACATCGAATGAAACCTTGCTCGGTTTCGAAATGGGCGATTTCGTCTTAGATTTTGCAGGTTTTGTAGGGGTATGTGACTATGGCTCGCGATATCATAATACCGCTAGTGATAAACTGGTCGCAACCTTTGTGGATATACATTACTTATCTACTGTGTTTCATGGCGTCAGTACGATCAGCACGGCTTCTATTTTCTTGACTTATTGCATTTTTAGTAATTTGCGAACCCCTTCTGGTATCAATGCTATGTTTGTTTCTCTATCCATGTCTTTGTTTCATTTAATGAACTCTATGGTAAAACTCCTCGAGCACGTACAAGAAGCATGCACAGTTCTTGGCCTTATTCTTCATTACCTCTGGTTGTCCGTTTGTTGTTCACTTTCTGTAGCAGCATTTCATCAGTTTTTACTTTTTAAAAATTATGAACCGAAAAATGACTTATCCTCGGACTCAACAGAACGTTCACCAGTCCTTTTCCACGTTATTTTAAATTTTTTGCTTCCTTTGTTAGTTGTTGGTGTCAACAGTGTACTGTTGTATATTTTTTCGACTGATATTCAATATGACTCTGAGAAATGTTTCTTGACTCATGAAATCTCGAATATAGTTACGTTTCTTTCTCCTTTGGCAATTTCTACTCTTCTGACGCTTTTTCTCTACTTTGCTACGTTCAAAATAATAATTTCCTCAAGAGAGAAAATAAATTTAAAAAGAAAGAGAACGGAATTTTTCTTGCTTTTCAGAATAGCCATCATTGCCAGTGTTATCATCTTTCTTCAAATATCTGAATGGTTTATAAACACTTCGACTTACTCCTTCGTTGTTGATTTAATTGTATCGACCCAGGGATGTACCATTTTCCTTGCAGTTTGTTGCTCTTCTCAGATATTTAAGCTTTGGAAAACAAAGGGAGAGAACTTGTCGGACAGCGATTCGACAGGGTCACTGGAAACGGAAAAAGCGACAACCGCTGTAGATGCCGAGTAACGTCGTTCAAGCTATTAGAAGTCTATCAATTATACATACCGAATATAATATAATTACCAAATTTAATATTCGAAAGACTGTTAAGGGGGGGGGGGGGGCGCAGTAGAAGGCAAGGGTCTGGTGGCTGTTCTGAAGCCCCCAGTTGGTCTATGACAAAGTCCTTTTTGGGGGTGCGAGGGCGACGCCCCGGGAAGCTGACAATTTCTCACAAATACGAGATGTTTTTCCTTGATTTTAAGATAATGCATACAAGTTTTATATACAAAATTTTACGGGTGGGGGGGGGGCACGCCCGGCGCGCCGGCCCTGGATCCGCCTTTGTTACAATTAATCCAAGATTTTTAAAATATTCTTAAAAGTTTCTATGGTTTGACTGAGGCAGAGTTTCTGATATTATGTCGAAACCCCCTTCCCTCTACAGTAATGGATATTTTTGTTTAAAGAATGATTATGATATATCAGTAATGTCATTACATCAATAACATATACCATGGAGAAAAAGTTTCTTTTTTAAGCAAATCTATCACCGGCTAATCTAAGTAAGGAGCTCGAGACTTGTGTCACAACTCTATATGGCATCGCATTTCATAAGGATTACACCAGTCATACAGCACTGATTAACTGAAAAATGCATTCAAACTCTCAGTGAAAACGCTGATAACATTTTCTTTGACAAAGGAGATGAAATGATTGCTATCTGTTCGTAATATATCCCAAATTTAGTCAATGATGCCTTTTAAGGAAGGTCTAAACACTGCACACTAAAGAGTTCTAATTGTAGGATAGTTTTATTTGTAAGAGTTATCTGGCCTTAGTAGTGAGATAGAAAAAAATGGTTATTTACATTTTATTACACAATTTGTAATAGACTATATTATGCTAAGCATTATATGAGACCAAGAATAAGTAATTGAATTCATTATTTCCATTAATTTTCCCATTTGACGTCAAAAAACTGTGTTTCTATTCACGTATACTTATACCAGTAGTCCATTGTCTTCGAACATTTTTATGCAGAATTAAGGCAGGTACCCTATTTTAAAAATGAATTAAATAGTCTCAATACACACACGTTTATATCAGTGATATATTTTCTCCAAGTCCCAAAACACATCTGAGTGTTACATGTAGTGTTTAGAGCTTCCTTACCAGTGTATGTCAGGAAAACCTCAAAAGATTTTGAAATGAATTTTGGTGATAGTATTAATGCCAGTCTGATTAAAATCTGATACTTTGATCCGCTCACATAGATTACTACACAAGGTAGCGGTCTATGTGGGCGGATCAAAGGAACTGATTTTAATAAGATTGGTATTGATACTTTTTTCTGTCTTTTTTTTAACGTTGTCATAGGTTTGCTGGATTTTTGCAACACTTTTTGGCAGATATAATATCTTTTTCAACAGAATGTACTAAATTAATTTGGATTTTTTTTTATACCATATACACTCCAATTTTAGAGAGCATTTCTAGAAAAATAATATTTATGATTTTTCTTTACCAATCCTATGAAAAAAAGGTTTTATTTTCTCATGCAGTGTACATTTCCTTTTTCAATCACAAAAATATCGACCGCTTCTGAGGCTGAGAATCTTGGCTAAAGGAAATTAATTGCACAAGATCTTACTTTAGCGTTGTATCTTAGGTACGTTGTGCTAAATTTTTTTCTGTATTCATTCCATACACCACATTATTATGATAATGTTTGTATAGTCTTCGTGTTTTTCCCCTATTTTGACCAATTCCTATGATGCTATATGTTTCTCCTTCGATGTAAGTGAAATATTAGTTGTATTTTGATACATCAAACATTTGATGTAAGCCTTTTAGAATTCGTCCTATTGTAATTCCTTTATTTAAATGCCCTTTGCCAAGGCCTCAATTAAGAATGATTCATTTTGTTTGTGTGTGTTTTTGTATTTGTTGTTTGTAAATCATTGTAATCATTAAAATATTTACAATCTCGTCCAACATGGATTATCAAATGAATTTTACTCTCATATTTTGCGCCCCATACTGAACATAGCGGTAAGAAGGGATAATTTTACCAGATATTTCTCTGTCTGTCCGTCAGTTTATCAGAGAACTGTAACAAAAATAATTTGCTAATGTTTGATAAATAAGTTTATGCTTTTAGAATTTGTCCTCAGTTCTTCTGAAAAAATACCAGTATCTCTGGCCAGTTGACCTAACTTGAAAAAAAAAAACGGAGTTTTATTTAACTAAATGTCATTTCGATTTTAATAGAAATTCAGACTTCCAAGGCTTCAGGTTGAGATTGGCACCGCCCACAATTTTGATGGAATATTACATTATACAATGTGGAGAAAATGAAATATTTTTACTCCGTTTTTATTTGTTATACTTATAATAATGATGTCTGATGATTAGTATATCTGGTATAGAAACTTAATGTTATCCACCAGAAGATAATTTACGTATTGTTGTCATAAAGGAAAAGGAAAAACCATTAACGATGTTATCTGTTCAATTACATGTAGGAGTATATTGTGAACGTATGAATATGCATTGTATTGTATTGTATGATAATTGTATTGTATAATAAATATATATGTTTGAAATGTAAAGTATGATTTGTGAGGATTTTACTTTATGAAAACCCCAATATCTCCTCTTCTTTACCCCCTTTTTCAAAAGTTTTGAAAATTAATATTCAATGACAATTTTAGACTAACTGTGAAGAAAACCTCAAGTGCTGCAGATTTTCACCAACTGACACGAGTCCGGCTTTCTCTAATTTGACTTGTGTCATATTAACAAAGATAGGATGTGTTCAATACTGCCAGCTTACTATGTTACCGACCTTGAAATTAATAGTTGATGTACATGTGGTTGATTTATAATAATTAATATTTGGCTTCATAATTTTATCTTTTTTGAAAAATAACCCTCTTAACAAAAAACAAAAAAAATTTTATGGTGTATATTTCTGTAGTTTTTAAACTTAAATTATTGTACTGTTGATTTGTATGTTAAGGGAATTTAATATATTGCCTGGAGATAACGAACAGTATTCAACCTAAAAAAAATCCATAAAACAATACAAAAATAGGAGCAGAGCAAACAAGGACCTCCAAAACATCAGAGGTGGGATCAAGTGCCATGGAGGAGAGAGCATCCCCTGCCGACCGGTCACAATCCACCCTATGCGATTGTAAATACAGAGTCTGAAGTGAATCACTATCGTTCCTCCTGTTTGCACAAAATAGCTTTCTAAACGTAAGATTTATAAACAGTCTCTGCAGGAAGTCCTCCTTTGCTACACCTCTGGACACATCTTGTTACTTGAATTCGAGGAAACAAGTGTTGTTTACTGATTTTTATTTAAAAATTCAATAAGTGCACGACTATAGTCAAGAATGCAGAATATCACAGAACGAAGGATTTGTTTATCAATACGTTTGCCTTTTATTTTCCACAAAGTCATCGCTTGGAAGTAGTGAGTACGGGGCGTAAGGATTTCTTCTTATACATTTCCAAAACAGTCCACCCACTAGTATCAACAGTATGAGAAAGGACACAATTCTAGGGGGGAAAAGTAAAATTATTATAAATTGCATAGGAATCTTCCGAACAGTTAGTAAATAAGTGCAATTCATAGTTGATTCAATAACATTTTGGAAAGCTTAATTTCATTTTGAAACAATTTAATCACAGAATTTAATATATATTTAATTAAAGTATCCTGTGGTAAATTTCAATAGAAACTAGTTAAAATATATCAGATTAGACTTATAATCCGGATTCCCCAGAAATAAAAAGATATGTACTTACAAGATTCCTGTAAGAAGAAAGGTTATCTGGTGGAGATCCGGTGCCGGTGGTGACGTCACTGTTACGACACTTGGAGTTGGAATTGTGGGTGGATGGGGTTCTTCTGTTCTATTTTTTATCAGATTTAATAAATGACCAAGTCTGGAAAAATTCGGAATTTCCTCTCTCTTTCTAGGGCAACAATACTTACTTCGTAACTGCAACCACTGAAATATTGATGCTGTGCAATTTTAATCGCTGCTTGACAGAAGTGAGCAAATGTGTTAGCAATATTAATTCTGGAACATCTGTTATTCCAAGAAAAATGTTAAGAACATTCTATTTACTTCATATTAAGTCCTATTTCTGGATCTTGCCAACAGGAAGTCTAATATAAATCTTTACTTACAAAGAAGGAGCCCATATCTCCCACGGCCCGGAGAGTGCTCTTGTTCCTCATTACAGTAGAGTGACACAATTGTTCTGTAGAGTGAACAGTATGTATAAATATATTTCTGAATGTATATTTTCATAAGTTTACAGATTTAAAATAAAGAGTGACACAGTTGTAGTTCTGTAGAGTGAACAGTATGTATAAATATATTTCTGAATGTATATTATGGAAAGTGCTGGATGTAATATGTTGTAGTTACGCGAATCGTTACAAACGTTCCACAAAACGCTCTTTTATGCTCCTATTTCCAACAAACTTCATTAAAATAAGGCAGGTTCTTTTACTTATTAAATCTACACTTAATTTTCATAAGAAATTCTTCGAAAAATTCAACTCCAGTAAACTTATTCAATTATTAGCCAATTAGATATCAGCGCGTCACGTGTGTTCGTGCTTGCAGGGAAGTGGACCTTTTAGGGAGTGGTCGAGCGTTTTTGGAACTTGCTAACACTAGCTTAAATACTTTTTTTTCTAAATGTATATTTTATTCAAAGAAACTTATTCGGTCACACAAAGATCTGTTTATCCTATCTATAAATCATATACTTTAATTCCCTAAATTGTGGCCCCACTCTACCCCCGGGGACATGAGTTGAATAACATAAAATTAACACTGCCTCATGATGCTTCCGCAAAGTTTCAGATCCTTAGATCTTTAATGACCCCAAAGTTTTTCTCTCTTCTATATTATCTCCCCTTGGGAGGATGCTGGTTCCTTCGTTTTAACAATTCAATTGTAGATTCCCCTTTACTCAAGTTTGCTTCAATATTTAGTTAAAATTAGTTGAAACGGTTCCTTCGAAGACGTTGAAGATGTGAAAATTTAGAGACGGACGCCTGACGCTGGACAAACTAATTCACCGAGCTTTCGGCATTTTAAGTGAGGTCAAAGGAAATGTCAATGAAAGGTGATGAAAATGTTAATGCAAGTGAATATACAGTAGCTCTCATTAATATTTATATGAAACATATTTATTTACATTTCTATTTTTGAAGGTATGAAGTTTGATAATCTTGAATATCTCGAATTCTTTCTTTGAAATTAAGCTAAACACAAATTTGAAGTCATGGTCAAGAACGTTGATGCTAGTAATCTGAATAACTCTCATCAGTATATTAAGTATAATTGATAAAAAATATCTTGAATAATTCCTTTTAAACAAAGCTACGCAGAAATTTAAGAAAAGTGAAGATGAGGTCAAAGTTTAAAATTGAGCCAAACACTAAATAAATTTAAAACAAGTGAGGTCAAAGTCAAGGGGGTGTCAAATTTATGAAATAAATTTTGGATTAGATCAGGGACCTTTATACTAGTGTAATATATAGGTCCCTGCTGAGAAATAACTATCTTCAGTATTAGTATTACTCCAGCATATGCTCGGGTTCGAATCCAGCTGTGGGACGTGGAGACCGGTCCTTCGGATGAAACCGTGTAAACCGAGGTCTTGTGTCGCAGTAGGTGCTGGCACGAAAAAGATCCCTCCCTGCTCAATGGCTCTGAGTGCCGAGTATAGGACACATTTGCAGCTCTCCGGCAAGTGGTGGCGTCTCCATATGAGTGAAAAAATCTCGAGAGGGACGTTAAACAATACGCTATCAATCAATCAATCCAGCATATGCTAGAGATTCACAGCGAGATACCTTTGACTTGTCGCCGGGGTATATTTATACATTGTAAGGAGCGTACGGACGTAAACCGAGACTCTTACTTGTACATGTAGGTTGATTGATTGTATGTTGTTGAACGTCCCTGTCGAGGATGTTTCACTCATATGGAGACGCTACCACTTGCCGATGGAGAGCTACAAATTTTGTCCTATACTCGGCACTAAGGGCCATTAAGCAGTGAGGTATCTTTTCCGAGCCAGCACCTACTGCGACACGGGACCTCGGTTTATACGGTCTCATCCGAAGGACCGGTCTCCGCGTCCCACAGGGGCATTCGAACCCGCGACGTAAGATCAATTCCTTACTTCACGACCCTAGAGCAGAAGTTCCAACCACTGCGCCACGCGCGCGACAATGTACATGTAGGAGTTTCTTCAATATGTATCGGCATATGAAATTAGATTTTAAAGAACCATCTTGAATATATTCATTACTTTTTTTTTCAAACTGGGCAAGACGCAAACTTTGACAAAAGGACATAAAGATGCAAGACAGACTTGACAAACACTATAAACCCATGCAAGTCATATCCATGGCAGGGCCATACAAAATTAACTCGTTTTTCGCAATCTTATTATTTTTTATATTTTCATTTTAGTTGTTTGTACATGTAATTTATTAGCATTTGATTATAGACTCAACGTTCAATTTAAGATTTCTTGCTTTTTCACACCTGGATTCAGATCTCTCGGGTTAAAACTGTCTCATATTCATATATTGCAACATCCACAATGGCAGCCCCCCCCCCCAAAAAAAAAATTGGGCCCATTTAGTGCCAAGTTAAGAAATACCCTACATGAAATTACTGAATATTAACGTTTACCACGCAGTTTCCTGTTTCTACGAACCTTTTTCCGTCCTGTGACTTGTAGGTGAGTGACAAATTTCCATTATCAAAATGGCCGAAGGAAGCACCATTCTGAATTCCTATGTCCAGAAATTCTGTCTTTAATTTGTTTACTCTGCAGCTCTGTATAAAAACATTTTGGTTCTAATAAGTCGAGAATATGACAATGCATGGTTGGACAAATACATGTATGAAAATAAAAAAAATAAAATGAAATAATTAAAATTGTTAATTAATGTAAAAATTAGAACCAGAAGTCTCTGTCGAGACTGAAGCTCTACTGGTTTGAACTTATAGCAAAGGAAGAGAAAAGTACTTAAGCAGCTGGGATTTGAAACTTTACAACAGCAATAAATAGAATAATGATCGTTGATAAAGTCTCTTTATGTTCTTAGTGTAGTCTACTTGTGTGCCAAGTTATATTGAAATCAGACCGAAACTGTAGGAGGAGTAGCATTTTGAAACAATTTTACAGATATTTCTATTTTTAGTAACCATGGCAACACCGTTCATCGAAATCAAAAACCGATAAATAGATTTATGTATTTTGTGTAGAAATCTACTTGTGTGCCAAGTTATATTGAAATCAGACCAAAACTGTAGGAGGGGTAGCATTTTTTTTACTTGTTTTTCAACAAGCACAAACATTTTACTAGTCAATGCTTTAGAAACATTCCCCACCATCCACCCTCCAAAGTTGCCCTTTAAATACAATTTTCTCTTCCAGCTAATTCTGAGTTGCAAAATTTGCATAATGTAAGTTTCTTACAAAGTTCGATAATCAAATTATCTATTTTTGAACAACGTGACAAAACGATTATGCAAATGTTCAGGCAAAACTAAAGAATGACAGGCTTGTATACTATATAAGACTTGTGTAGTCACTCACTCATTAGCAATGTTAAGTTTGGTCTTGTATGCATTGTGAGTTTATCTCACTTAACAAGTAATGCTACCTGGCTAGGCAGTACAGAAATTAAAGCGCCTTTGATTGTGCTACAAGGCAATTGGGCGCTTTGTCTGACCAGTAGAGCTAAAAACCTGCTCACTTATTCAAACAGGAAAAGTCGTATTTCTTTTAATGTTGAATTTAATAAAGATAGACCATGTATGTTTTAAGTAGACACTACGTTAAGCAGTCACAATGAGATGCATTGCAGTGCAATAATATCTTTATTTTAGAGCATCAATTTGGTTTCCTAAACTTTAAAAAAAAAAATAATAAATTTTACAAAGAGTTTTTTTCAACCTTATCTTTTATATAAGAAAATAGAGTAAAAGAAAATTGGACTTATTAACCTTTGATTGGCATTACAATTTGTACAGTGCAATATAAGTGTAGGTAAATTCCTACATAAGATAGAAGCATTTATATGCGTGCAAATAAAAATTAAATGACTTAATGGTCACAGAGATATTTCTTCAATTTATTTTTCAATCACCCAAACTAGTCGCTCGATGAAAAGTTATTAAAACACAGTTTTGTCGAAAAAGTCCTCCAACATATACACATAAGTGCTGGAGACTGTTAATTGAGATTTGCATGAAAGAGAACAGTCACATATTTTAAAATTACATCAATTCAAATAAAAAGTATTTCATCTAGTTTGTTTAAAAAAGATATTCAAAGCACTTATTTACAAGAAAATTTAAGGAATTATTTTTGCGCATACCCAAACTAGTTGTTCGATAAAAAATTATCAATACTAAGCTTTATCGAAGGAGTTTTTGCCACATACACGTATGTGCTGGAGTGTTAATTGAGATTTGTATGAAAGAGAAATTAAATGACTCAATGGTCACAGAGGAGTTTATTTCTTCAGTTTATTTTCAATTACCCAAACTAGTCGCGAGAGAGAGAGAGAGAGATAAAAAATTATTTATAGAGAGAGAGAGAGAGAGAGAGAGAGAGAGAGAGAGAGAGAGTCCTCCGACATATACACATAAGTGCTGGAAAGTGTTAATTGAGATTTGTATGAAGGAGATCACTCACACATTTTAAAATTACATCAATTCAAATAAAAAGTATTTCATCTTGTTTGTTTAAAAAAGATATTCAAATCACTTATTTAAAAGAAAATTTAAGGAATTATTTTTGTGCATACCCAAACTAGTCGTTCGATAAAAAATTATCAATACTAAGCTTTATAAATTGACTCCACAAACGTATGTTTTGGAGTGTTAATTGAGATTTTTATGAAAGGGAAGAGTCAAATATTAATTAAATGTTAATAAATATTTCATCCAATTTGATTTGTTTAAAAACATATTCAGGGCAATAATTGAATTACGCATACCCAAACTAAGTCGTTTGAAAAAAAAATTATCGTTTTTTTTACAAATTCGATTATTTGTAAAGCCCTCCATCAAACAAGTAGCATAAATAATTCATTTCTTTTCTAGTTTGATTTAATAAAAAAGATATTCAAGGCACTAATTAAATTGAAAATTCTTTTATTGTTTTTCCTCCAAACTTATTAAGGTCAATGCTAAAGAAAAATAAACTTTAAATGTCCTTTAAATATTTTCTGATTTGCATGAATTCTGAAGTTGCAAAATAGTTAAATTTAATTAAATATTTCATTTAGTTGTTTTAATTTCTTTAAAACACTAAATTATTATAATCAATTTCAAAATAAAAATCTTTGATTAAGTTTATTTTGATCTACAACATTAAATAGGCACCACAATGTGTGAACTGCATTGCAGCAGAGTGCAGTATGTGCAGTTTTACTTGTTTTTCAACAAGCACAAACATTTTACTAGTCAATGCTTTCAGAAATATACACCATCCACCCTCCAAAAGTTGCTTCTTAAAAAGTACAATTTTCTCAAAGAGTTGCAAAATTTGCATAATGTAAGTTTCTTACAAAGTTCGATAATCAAATTATGCCCCTTTGAACAACGTAGACAAAAGGATTATGCAAATGTTCAGGCAAAACTAAAGAATGACAGGCTTGTAGTATTCCATAAAAAAAACTCATTAGCAATGTTAAGTTTGGTCTTGCATACTTGTGAGTTTATCTCACTTAACAAGTAATGCTATTTAATTAGGCAGTACAGAAATTAAAGCGCCTTTATAAAAGGCACGGGCGCTTTGTATTTTAGTTCACATGCAAATATAATTAATGTAATATTTAATGTTGATATGTAAAATACGTATGTTTTGTGATACATGACGTATACTGTGAATCATTGCAGTGCAATAATATCTTTAATTTGTTTTTTGAAAAAAGAAAAATAAATTTTACAAAGAGTTTGTTAATCAACCTTATAATTATAAGAAAATAGAGTAAAAGAAAATTGGACTTATTAACCTTTGATTGGCATTACAATTTGTACAGTGCAAAATAAAGGAGAGATTAGAAATTACATACATAGATAAGAAGCATTTATATGCGTGCAAATAAAAATCAAATGACTCAATGGTCACAGAGGAGTTTATTTTTCAATTTATTTTTCAATCACCCAAACTAGCGGGATAGTTTACACTGTTTTATTAAAACACAGTTTTGACGGTGAAAAAAAAACATATACACAAAGGTCACCCTATATTTGAGATTTGTATGAAAAGAACAGTCACATTTTTAAAATTACATCAATTAAAAATAATTGGAAAGTATTCCACGTTTGTTTGGATATTCAAAGCACTTATTTACAAGAAAATTTAAGGAATTATCAAAACAAAATACCCAAAGATGTACAGTGTACTTGATAAAAAAAGGTCTGGCGAGACAAAGCTTTATCGAAGGAGCACATACACAATGCTGGAGTGTTAATTAGTGGTATGAAAGAGAAATTCAAATGACTCAATGGTCACGAGTTTATTTCTTCAGTTTATTTTTCTGGACTAGTCGCTCGATAAAAAATTATTTATACGCAGTTTTGTCAATAGGTTTCCTCCGACATATACACAGAATCAGGAAAGTGTTAATTGAGATTTGTATGAAGGAGATCAGTCACACATTTTAAAGAGTAAAGGGGTTTTCATAATAAAAAGTATTTCATCTTGTTTTTTTATTAACAGATATTCAAAGCACTTATTTAAAAGAAAATTTAAGGAACTTATTTTCTGCATACCCAAACTAGTCGTTCAATAAAAAATTATCAATACTAAGCTTTATCGAAGGAGTCCTTCCAAATCATTGTGCTGCCATTTTCCATACACGTATGTGAGTGTTAATTGAGATTTTTATGAATCAGATCAGAAATTGGATAAAAAAGGTTAATAAATATTTCATCCAATTTGTTTGTTTAAAAACATATTCAGGGTAATAATTGAATTAATCATTACCCAAACTAGTCGTTTGATAAAAAAATTATCAACACATAGCTTTCTCGAAGGAGCCCTCCTTAATAAATAATTCATCTAGTTTGATTTAATAAAAAAGATATTCAAGGCACTAATTAAAAAGAAAATTGAAGGAATATTTTTTTGCGCATACCACAAATTAGTCGTTCAATAAGAAAAATTATCAATAAAGTTTTGTGAAAGTATCCTCGAAAGTATTCCTCTGATTTGCATGAAAGAGAAGTAGTCATAATAATAGTTAAATCTAAATTAAATATTTCATTCAGTCTGTTCTACATTTCTTTTCAAACACTAAAAAAAGAAGGTTGATAATCATATTCTTAATTGTATTTCAACGAATTGATTAAGTTTATTTTGATTGGATAACTTGCTAGGCACCACAATGTGTTGCACTGCATTGCAGCAGAGTGCAGTATGGTGCAGTTTTACTTGTTTTT
>NW_026921338.1:0-18840 GCF_032062105.1 Saccostrea cuccullata
AAAGGGCAATTTATTACTAGTAGCTCTTTTTAGGTATCGGTGTATCATTCCATTTAATTTTTTATTCACCTTTTATTTTTATGAAGATGCATAAATGTTCTGGTCTTCAACGCTTGAATGTTTCACATCCACTGATCCAACTTGGTCTGACATTTTGGCGGCTTTAATTCAGTCAAATCGCCACCTATATTCCCTATATCATAAATACTATGAATAAAGCGTTTTATTGACTGGTGTTGTTAAATTTATGCGAGCTCAAACCCGACTTTAAAAAGCTGTTTCGAAGAACGAACTAACTTGTAAAAAGCGATGTCGGACATAAGACGGTAAATATTTTGCCTATAAAATTGTTTGAGCGGGGGGTATTTCAATGAGGCGGGCGGCAATTCCAAACAAACTATAATTTTATTTTGGCCTTATCTGCATCTTAAGTGTATACCTAGTGATCGCCATTCTTGCGTTTGTGTTACTTTGTTTTGTTGTATCCTGACATTCTGTTATTTGGAAGTTGCATCAGTATTTTCGCGGTGCAATAAATCAATCTTCTAATCAGAATCCAAAAATAAAAAAAAAAATGTGGGAAAAGTGTCTATGCCAGTCATTAGTAAAATTGAATGACAATCTGTCAATAAAATACTACTAATCCTACAGTCGTGGTCTGATTTCAATTCAACTTGGCACACAAACAAGAGTAAACCACGAGTAAAATACATAATTTGTGCATCATTTTTTTTTTTATTTTTAATGAATTAAGGAATGTCTGTGAAATATCTTTGAAATGCTCTAACATTAATATAATTTTTATTATTTTTTAGGTCACCTGAGTAAACTCAGGTGACCTATTGCTATCTGTTTTCGTCCGTCGTCGTGCGTCAGTGCGTCGTGCGTTGTGCGTTAACATTTGAACATTTTCAGCTTCTTCTCTGCAACCACTGAACCAATTTCAACCAAATTTGGCATAAAGCATCTATGGGTAAAGGGGAACAAAAATTGTGAATTTCATGATCCCTGCCCCCTGGGGCCTGTGGGGTGGGGCCAAAACCACTAAAATTAGTGCAATCTTTAAAAATCTTCTTCTTTACTCCTGGACATCAAGCAGTCAAACTGTTTGCATGATTGTAATCAGCAATGAGTCCTCTACCAAAATTGTGAAATTCATGGCCCTGGGGTCAGGGGTTCTAGTGCTAGGGCGGGGCTAAATAAGTAGGTAGTGAAAATGCATTATTTCTTTGAAAATCTTCTTCTCTGCTCCTGGGTGTTAAATAAACCAACTTAGTACATAGTTAAGATGAGCAAGAGTGCCTCTACCAAAATTGTGAATTTTATGGCCCCAGGGTCAGGGGTTCTGGTGTAAGGGCGGGGCTCTATTGATTATATAGTGAAAATACATGAATTCTTTGAAAATCTTCTTCTCTGCTCCTGGGTATTAAATAAACTAACTAAGTACATCGTTATGATGAGCAAGAGTGCCTCTACCAAAATTGTGAATTTTATGGCCCCAGGGTCAGAGGTTCTGGTGTAAGGGCGGGGCTCTATTGATTATATAGTGAAAATACATGAATTCTTTAAAAATCTTCTTCTCTGCTCCTGGGTATTAAATAAACTAACTAAGTATAAGTTATGATGAGCAAGAGTGCCTCTACCAAAATTGTGAATTTCATAGCCCCAGGGTCAGGGGTTCTGGTGCTAGGGTGGGGCTACATAGATTATATAGTGAAAATGCATTATTCATCTGAAAATCTTCTTTTCTGCTCCTGGGTATTAAATAAACTAACTAAGTACATAGTTATGATGAGCAAGAGTGCCTCTACCAAAATTGTGAATTTTATGGCCCCAGGGTCAGGGGTTCTGGTGTTAGGGCGGGGCTCTATTGATTATATAGTGAAAATACCTGAATTCTTTGAAAATCTTTTCCTCTGCTCCTAGGAAATAAATAAACTAACTAAGTGCATAGTTATGATGAGCAAGAGTGCCTCTTCCATAATTGTGAATTTTATAGCCCCAGGGTCAGGGGTTCTGCTGTTAGGGCGGGGCTCTATTGAATATATAGTGAAAATACATTAAATCTTTAAAAATCATCTTTTCTGCTCCTGGGTATTAAATAAACTAACTAAGTGCATAGTTATGATGAGCAAGAGTGCCTCTACCAAAATTTATGAATTTTATGGCCCCAGGGTCAGGGGTTCTGGTGTTCGGGCGGGGCTCTATTGATTATATAGTGAAAATACCTGAATTCTTTGAAAATCTTTTCCTCTGCTCCTAGGAAATAAATAAACTAACTAAGTGCATACAGTACCGACCAGACCCAACCTGACACAAAGCAGTCCCAGAGCAGTCCCGGGGACTGCTTTCTGGGACTGCGTTAGCAGTCCCACAGCGGGCCCAGAGCAGTCCCACAGCGGTCCCAGAGCAGTCCCACAGCAGTCCCAGAGCGGTCCCAGCAGTCCCAGCGGTCTCAGAAAGCAGTCCAAGCAGTCCCAGAAAGCAGTCCCAGTGGGCGGGGTTTATTAATTTAATGGGCGGGGCTAACTCAGAAATGAGATTTCCAATAAACAATGGAACTATAAAAGGCAGCTGAATTTTTGTTGAGCAGTATGCCAGGAATCCTTACAATGCGAAGGTCATTTACATGTATGAGCAGTACCCGCATAGATTTGAAACAATTTGAAATAATATTTATTGAAGGAAGAAAGCTTACACACCTATATAAATAAATTACACTGAACATGAATATTTAATCACAATTATCTTGGGGTTTTTGTGATTGATACTGGCTCCCATATTTATTTTCTATACAGAAAATTAAAATTGAATTAATTATATTTCACCAGAATTAGTTTTAAATAGATCTAATCATTATAGATCATGGCCGATTTCAATACTATCGGGATACTCTAAAGGCATTTTTTTTTTAAAGTATTAGGGCTTTTGAAAAATTCGTTGCTAATTTTGCCAAGTAATATTTTTCAGTATTGATTATTCATTACTGATGTCAACATGTTAATTTAAGAATTATTGTTTTATTTGTAAATTGTATTAGTGACCAGTATAGAATCCTACGATAATGTTCAACATTAATTAATCTTGAAAGGAATTTATACACATTTCATTTTTCTTTTTTTTTTCTTTTTTTTTTTTGCATTACATTTTTTACATAGATTGAAATTAGGGTCATTGTTAATTGAGCAGCATGTTCAATGATGTGTAACACTGATACGTGTACCCAAATAACATACATGATTGATTTTCTGCCCAAAAGGGATTGAAACCACAGGTGTTTATACCATTTTATTTATACAAATTATCGGCCAGCTGGTAAACAAAAGCAAAACAAAAAAGACATAAATCACAATTCTCAGTATTTTCAACTGTTTATTTATTTATTTATTTTTTTAATTTACTCTTTTAATAACTTTTTTTATAAATTTTAAACAAAATTCATCTGTATATTCCCGTATAATTGTTCACATTGCTTATTTTACGGAAGAATGGTGGCATAATTTTATTTTTATGTCATAAAATAAATTGTTAGATTTTTATTTGAGGGTTGCATGGAATACTCTTTTAGCGTGGTGCTTGTGAAACGTGTAGCCTTTCCAATTAAAATATCTTGTATCTAAATGACTATTGTAATGATTTGTTAAATAGTGCCAAATGCAAATTTTGAGTATTTAATTTTAGATTTAATAATAAAATAAATCTACATGTAGATATTTTTCTCATGAGCCTGAAGTTTTGTATATTTTAGAAATAAAAATCTCCTCCTGACTTCCTTATTTAACAACTTTATTTTTAAAAATATTCTATATTACATTTGTTTAAATATACAGTCCCTAAAACTATAAATTAACTATAATACATGTAATCTCAAGTTATTAAAAGATTATAAGAAATCCTTGCTTATCAAACAGTTTAAACTCCTCTCTACTGCAAGTAAACAAAACAACAGGGAGCCTGCAAATTCAGAATACCCAAGGGGGCGGAGCTATCATGTCACTCAGAACCTTTGTCACACATGAGTGAACAAAGCAGTCCCAGAAAGCAGTCCCAGGGGCAGCTGGGACTGCTGGGACTGCTTTTCATAGCAGTCCCAGAGCAGTCCCATAGCGGTCCCCAGAGCAGCCCCACAGCGGTCCCAGCAGTCCCACAGCAGTCCCAAAAGGTCCAAAGCAGTCCCGGGGACTGTTTTCTGGGACTGCTTTGGTGTCAGGTTGGGTTTGGTCGGTACTGTAGTTATGATGAGCAAGAGTGCCTCTTCCATAATTGTGAATTTTATAGCCCCAGGGTCAGGGGTTCTGCTGTTAGGGCGGGGCTCTATTGATTATATAGTGAAAATACATTAAATCTTTGAAAATTTTCTTCTCTGCTCCAGGGTATTAAGCAGATGAACTACCAATATAGTTATGATGGACAAGGGCCCATATCTTCCACAATTGTGAATTTCAAGGCCCCAGGGTCAGGGGTACCATACGGGGGGGGGGGGTGGTTGTACTTATATACTGAAAATGAATGAATGGTTTGAAATCTGCTCCTTGGTATTAATCAAATACCCTAAAATCTTGAAAATAAGCCGCGGCTTATTTTAAGTTTTGGTAAGAAAATGGGGGCTTATTTTCAAGACCGGCTTATTTTCAAATTGCGGCTTATTATCAATGCAAAAACTTGGTAAGAGAAGAGAGCACTCTTGTATTCATTGGCGTTTCCCGGTGTACGTCTTTAGGTATAAGGTGTACATGGTGTAATCAATCGTCTACTTTATGTTTTGAAAATGCCGATCCCGAAAAGTTAATTTCATTGTATACAGCATATGAATTTACATGAATTTACATAAACTTTTTTTAAAAAAGTAAAAATAATATATAAGATATCCGCTTGCAATTGAATCACTTGATAAATTAATCAAACACATATTTACACATATTTAAACAACTCAATTATACGGTACATTGAAATATAATTACTACCAAGCCCTGCCGATCAGCAAGTTTCTTGCCTCGGGCAGTATTACCGGACAGTTAAATGCTTTACAAACAAAAACTTCCTTTTATCCATTTACTCATTTAATTATAACAACTTTTAACACATCGTTAGCTTGTACGGGTCTAGATGGGTAATTATTGTTCTGACAATTTCGTGAAAAAAATTCACCATTTTAGCTGGTTCCGCAAAGAAGTTTTTTTTAGCCAGCATAACATGATTACTGGTAAAAAAAAATTAACTTTATAAAACAACCCTTTATTAGTAATTTTACGTACGTTCATTATATAGTAGCTACAGACTTAGTTCGTTCTATGGCGTATGCAGAAATTGGTAGAGGTTAAACGAATCAAAGAAAGATAACTTTTTATTTTGCACAGTAAAAAAAAAAACGTCTTCACTCGTCAAATTTTTAAGACAAGGGAATCGTCAAACGTTTAACATAGCATTGTCATGACCGGCTTATTTTCAAAATTGGCTTATTTTCGAGTAAATTTTAATGCAAGAAAAGGGTGGCTTATTTTCAAAACCGGCTTATTATTAAATCCGTCTTATTTTCAAGATTTAAGGGTATCAAGGCCTAAGTCAGGGGTTCATGTATGGTAGGGGCACTACTGATTATTGCTGAATATTACTGATTAGTTGAAATGCATTTTGTGTTCCCCCTTACCCTGCGTATGGGTATTAAGTAAACAAACTAAGCAACTGCTAAGTGTATTGTTATGATGATCAATGGTGCCTCTTTCAAAATTGTGAATGCCATAGCATCTGGCTTACAACATGAATCAAAGTCAATCACTGGAAGTTGTTGCATAATGCTCAGGTGACCTATAAGGCCCATGGGCCTCTTGTTTAAGATCCTGGTTGTTCAGCTCACTAAGAAATCAACAACAAAATATCCAACTACAGTTGAACCCTCAACTGTGGTCTCTGAAACAGGGCCTGTTGCATAGTGGGTGAGTCTTGATGTAATGACAATGCATGATGATCAGGCTACCATAACAATAATATATTTATAACATTTACAAGGAAAGTGTGCCAATTTTTTTCCCCATAATTTTAATACGAAAATTGTTGTTTACAAAGTCATCATTCCAAATGAAAAAAGTGTCTACCATAATTGGTCCAGTACTGCTACACATTTGAACAAAAATTGAAAAAACCATTCCAAAAAAAAAATGAAATAAAATTAAAAAAAACCAACGACAAAAGAATACAAAGCAAACAATATGTGTTTGTGAACCATATAATTTGTACCTGGCAGTAAAAAAAGTATCAAAAACTATTTTTAGCATATAGTTCACAGTTAAGGTTACATGGTCATTAACCTTATAGTGTCATTTCAAAGAACCTTATTAGTGGAGTACGTATAAAAAAATGAAGTCTTTATCTCCTATGGTTCAAAAGTTTTGGCGAAAGCTATTTTTAGCATATAGGTAACAGTCAAGGTCAAAAAGTTCTTTGAATTGGTGTCATTGTACATGTAAGAGCTTAATTATATATGTATGCATACAAAATATGAAGTCTTATCTCCTATGGTTTGTAAGTTATGGCAAGAGTTTTAAAATGTTATTTTTAGCTTGTAGGTCACATGTACAGTCAAGGTCTAAAGGTCATTGATCATGGTGTCTTTTGAAAGATCTTTATTAGTGGTATACATATCAAATATGAAGTCCGTATATCTCAAGTTTCAAAAGTTATGGGGAAGGTTAAAGTTGACAACATTCAGACAAGTAGAAATACAGCTAAACAGACAAACAGATAAACAGACAAATAGTTCTTAGAGAATACATATTGACCTAGCAATAAAGTTGTAGCCTTGTTAGCATATTTCTTTCCTGGAAGCCTAAGTCAATTAAGAATGCTTTTTCTCAATATTTTACATTTATTTGTGTATTTTCTTGTGTTTAAGGTCTGCATCAGATACAGAAGATGGAGGAGACAATTGTTATGTTATAGGGATAGTATTTGCAGCTCTTGTTGTTTTTGCACAATGTAAGTTCTGACTTTAAAGCTAAAGAAGGCACTGTTAGTCATAGAACTATGCAAGGATCCTTAGTTAGTGTAAATTTAAGTTTGTTCAAATTATATCCCCTTCCACGTTGTTTATTGTTATTTCTACTTCTTTCCTAGCAACAATACTCAGGTCAGCGATGTTGCCCATGAATCTCTTGTTTTCACAAATCCTCTACCAAATTAAATCATTTTCACATTTTGATATCATAAATATATAGCAATATTAAAACGTTGCAATGCTTATAAATTTTATCTATTGCTATACATTATATGTATTCCAAATTTAATTTTGATCTGAATTATGGTTACTATTCTCTAGACAAAGAGATAGTTTGTGAACTTTTTAAGCGCTGCTTGTACACAGATTTTAAAGAAATATTCACTATTAATTGTGTATCGCTACAAATTTCAACATAAATTTTGAAACAACTAGAAACTTCTGTTGTTCAAAATTTAGTATTTATTACATGTACCTGGAGTTACACAATGACTTGAGGTTAACTTTTACATTTTTGCTCTTTTTACACATTGTTAAATTATCCATGTTTTCAAATAGGAAAGTGATTGCCGGAGACTGGTACAGTACCCGCATCGTTATTCTTTACAATTCTATCGTGTTCTATCGTGCGTGTATCCTATCGTATCGTGCGTGTATCCTATCGTATCGTGCGTGTATCCTATCGTATCCTATCGTATCGTGTTTTCCGTTTATCAGGTTTTGCGTTTTCTATCGTGTTTTCCGTTTATCGTGTTTTGCGTTTATCGTGTAGATCGTTTATCAGGTTCTATCGTGTATCGTGTTTTGCGTTTATCGTATATATTCGGAAACCCTCGCTTTTTATCTTTACTATACAAAGAAACTACTGAGCTATTCCGAGTTTCTTTTTCGTTTTGTTAATAAAAATAAGATTAAATCAACCGAAAAAGAGAAAATTAAGTTTTATGCCTTTCTTTTCCATCAATATAAGAAATATTAAAGCGTAGAAGGAAACAAATTAATAGCGTATTTCATGAATGAATAAATTGATTTATTAATAAATAATTAAATAAATAAATAAAATAATTATATCATGGTAAAGCAGCCAAATTTAAACAGTAACTCTATTTTTCTGACATGAAATTATAAGTAGATTGATCACCTGGTCTATTTTTAAAAAATAATTTATCGAATTGTATGATTTATTTTGTCAAAGTTAAATAGGTTGCACAATAATAAATCGGAGTTACCTAATAAGATTTTTGGTAAGCTACGACGTTTGCGTGTACACACAAAAAGCAAATAAATAAATAATAAGCAGGATATTGATATGTATCTTTTTTATGCAATATTCTGTTTTTACCTTGTTTATCGTCTGATAACGTTAGTAATATGTTTACGCCTCTGATCTGCATGTATGCACAATTATTTAAAGTCTTGATGTTACAAATATAATAAAACATAAGACATTGATCCAGATGATTTTAACAACGATTTTGGTCGTATACGTTCAAATTTTAAATTTATTTTTTAAAGCTAAATAAATTATAAATTCCTTGATATATGTCTAAATTAATAAAAAAAATCAAAATTATGAAATATAATGCATGAAAATATTCTACCCAATTTATCACACCATGGCTGTTACTATAAAAGAGAAGTTTTTAATTAATTTTATCTGGCATTAGATAACATAAAAATAATATATACAGGGGAAAACATGATGTTTTTAACAGCTTACCTTTTCGGCGTGGAAATAAACTGAAAAAATAATCCATTGGGATGTCAAAAATCAAAATAAATCGAAGACCTTTCCTTACCAGAAAACTGACACGTATGTGTAGCTCTTTAATTAGCACACTGTCTTCCTGTGCTGTCAACCACCCCCTCCCCCTTCTCCCCTAACTGACACCTCGGCCCGTGTGTGTGATCACCGTCATCATACCTGTACTGATTTCTCACCTGGGGGTCAATTAGTAACTTCAAATACTACCTGGTTCTAATGAAACGCATATTTATTTTCCCAATTTCGGGATTTTGTTCCTAACTTGTTTGAACAAAATTATCAAAGATTTAATTCAAAATATATTAAATAATTGTACAATTAATGGATTAAAAAATCATCTCATCGCTTGAATGGTTAAATAAAAATTGAAATAAATCAATTTAATGAAATGAAGTCCCTAAACTCAATCCGCTGATTTATTTCATTTCGTACAATGTCTCCATCATGTTTATGTAAATAAGTCTTTTAATAAAACCTAAAAAAAAAAATACTGCACTTATGGTACATTTACTTTCGGATCATCGGGTTTTCTGCCTAATACGGACAAAATTAATTCTAGGAAACAATTTCATTGATCGTAGAAACGAGTGAAATATTTCTTACATTCTTAACTATGAAAATTAGCTCGCATTTTTTAAAGATATCTTACTAAAATAATAAAACAAAAGAAGTCGTCTGATTCCGCCGTGACCATGCAAGACTAGTAAATACAACAAATCACTTCATAGTATTAATCGATTTATTCCATAAGTATGTAACTTTATTTAAGAATTCAATATTATATTTGGCTACTTGGTTAGATCTTGTTTATCTAATTTTAAATTGGTTACAGACTTTCAACATCCCACCCTTCAAATATGCCTCAAATGAGATTACCGGGTCAGTCTAAAATGATTTTTAAGGTTTAATAATTCATTTGCCGAATTAATTAAACCTATTTTTTGTTATTATTAGAAACAGTACACACAGAGTTTAATAGCAATGATTTATAATTATTTAGTCGGAAAAGTCGCATTTCTCTCTTTTAATATTTGTTAATTGATTTTTCTGTTTTGTATTGTAAAAAAAAAGTATTTAACCATTCAATGTTCATTAATAAATACGAGGTTTTAAGTATCTGATATATAAATGTTTAAATGTACATAAGCCCTAGCTTAGCGTAAACGTACATGCAGGTGTAGCAGATTCATATTCTCGTGACACAATTTACATGTATTAATGCAGAGCGCCATTATTTTAAACAATTATTTAGATTTCTATTCAGGAAATTAATTTTCTTGAACTGTTTAGTTCTTGATAGATCTATCATGTTCAATTTATTAATTTTGTTAAAGCTGTTTTCTTTAAACCTTTCTTTCGGCCGGTCTTCTACTTGTATTTTTTTCTAAGATATTAATATTTAATTGCGATTTTGGATACATCGCAGATTGTAAGATTTAGACATTAAATACAAATATTTAATTTATTGCGTTATTTTCTTCCGTGAAATAACTTGGTACTTGTAGATAAATTTATTAGATAGAAAATTAAAATGT
Organism: Saccostrea cuccullata; assembly: GCF_032062105.1. Lineage (NCBI taxonomy): Eukaryota > Metazoa > Mollusca > Bivalvia > Ostreida > Ostreidae > Saccostrea > Saccostrea cuccullata. The sequence goes on from NW_026921338.1 coordinate 10,292, forward strand.
ATATTTTTTCATAAATGATAAAACTATTTATAGAGTTTAAAAATTCACACCCTTGAGAAGAAATTAAAAAAAAATACAGTCTCCATTTCATGATAATCCCTTTAATCACTGTCAATTTTTTTTTATATAAATAAACAACTTTTGTAAAATTACCACAGAGATATAAGGTTCTTTTTATAAAATTAAATGTACTTTATAGTTTAGATTTGAAGCTCTGCAAGTATTTAAATTAAAATATTGCAGTAACTAAACAAAATAATATTTTCGTCTTGTCAAAAAACGTTCCGCATTTTGAAACAATCCTATCAGGTTTTGCGTTTATCCTATCGTGAAGATCGTTTATCAGGTCTATCGTGTTTTGCGTTTATCGTGTTTTGCGTGTATGTGTTTTGCGTTTATCGTGTTTTGCGTTTATCCTATCGTGCGTGTATCCTGTCCTATCGTGCGTGTATCCTATCGTATCGTGCGTGTATCCTATCGTATCGTGCGTGTATCCTATCGTATCGTGTATCTTGTAAAGAATAACGATGCGGGTACTGTAAATGTGCTTAGTGATGGGCTAGAAAGGATGGCAATTCTTCAATCGGAACAGAACAGTTAAAATTACAATGAAAACAATGAAAAGTTGAATGTAATTGCAAGTAAAATGTATGAAAATGTGTCCAATTTTACGAATGCGACCTCTACAACAATACATGGACACATAGGAGAACTGGAATCTCTGGAGAGGTATTTTCTAGAAGAAAGGATAACCATGATGAAGAAAAGTTTTTTCCACCAGATTAAAAACGTTTTTGAAACGTAAAATGTGTTTAGTGTTGGTGTTTTAATACATACTGCTAATTCTTTGAAACTGATATACTTACTTGTATAAATTTGTTTAAATGTTGTCTTGTGATTAAGGCTTGTTAGTGAATTGATGTATTTATGTCGTTTAAAACAGTTTCAATGCAGACAATTTTTTTTGTCATGCTATTTGCATGAAGATTAAACTGAGCAGATAAAAATATATATATATATATATATATATATATATATATATATATATATATATATATATCACATATCAATTTATGAAACAAGGCAAGTTATTGACAATTTATGAAAAAAAATACCAACAGTCTTGTTTAAATCATCAGCTTGCAAGTTCCTTGTGAATACAATAGCCTTTGCAGCAATCTAATATTTCATTAAGTCATGAAGACTTAACGTTTCATACTTATTGTAAGCACACTATTTTTAATAAGAATTGTTTTAGGTTTATTTGTGTTCTTTCATTGCAAGGGACACACGACAGGTTTACCTTGCAGGCAGAGGATGTTGACTCCTTTGTGGCATTTGATCGACCCTTGCTATACTCCAGATTATACATGTCATGAATTGTGTCAATTATCTTAGTATTCATTTTCTCCATGTTCATTTAAGTATTTATAGTCAGGCGTCTTCATTAAATATGACTACATGACATGTCTGTGTGATTCAAAGAAGCCTAGTCCAAAGAGTAATAGATTTCTACCTTCATAGCTGCTTATACAATTCATGTACTTATTCAAATCTAGCCTAAGTGGCTATTTTACCTAAGTTTTGCTTTACTTACATTTTGTGGCTATAAAAGCAGAAATGGTGAAATATGGTGAGCACCTAATTGATTGATTGATTGTATATTGCTTAACGTTCCTCATAAGAATTTTTCACTCATATGGAGACGCCACCACTTGCCGATGGAGAGCTGCAAACTTTGTCCTATACTCTGCACTAAAGGCCATTGAGCAGGGAGGATCTTTTTGTCCCAGCACTTCTGCGACACTGGTCCTTGGATTATACGGTCTCATCTGAAGGACCGGTCTCCATGTCCCTCAGAGGGATTCAAACCTGCGAGACTGCGATGTAAGGATCAACTCCTTACATTTGCACTTAGAACAGACGCTTTAACCATTACGCCACGACCAGTACGTAATCGAATAATTCAGTCACACTGATGAATACAACATTTAGGCCAAAAAATGAATAATTCTTAAACAATTTTGTGTAGTAATTTAAGTAATTAATGCTAATTGTAAATTTACGAATTAATCATTTTTTGGCTAAAATTTGTCGTGTTCATTATCAATGTGACGGTATCAAGGAATTTGGTGTTGGATAAGTTCAAATACCTACAAGCTATATGTATTAGTACTAATATTGGGAAAATATTTTTTGTACTGGACCTGTTAAACACCAATTACTCATACAAAACTTTAAATAGTTCCTTAAGTATCTTCCTTGCAGAGCAGAGCGGCACTTAGGGACCACTTTACCCGATGTCTGTCTGTCTAGATGTAGCTGCTTTTTCATCTATCTGTCCGTCTGTCACACCCATACCTCAAAAACTAAGAGATATGGATTTCAAATCGATATTTTAGGCATATACCTGGGGTATTACATGACATCATGGCTTTTATAAATTACTATTAATATAGATTTCATTACCCATGACCTTTGAACTTTGACCTACTTTCCAAAATATGCCATGGTGCCAATCTACACATACATGTATTTTTGACATTTAAGAAGTAAGACTATGTTCTTTAGCTTGTGCATTGTTTGTCATGATACATGTAATACACATGACTTTAACCTTTGAACTTCTTTGCAAAAAAATATATATTTGATGAGCAGTTTTTTTCTACACATGACTTTTTTTTTACTTTGAGAGATTTAAGATTTATACAAGTTGATGAGCGCATGAAATTGTAATTTGAAACTCTATGAGAACCAGTTCCAAACTTGTGCATAAACACTTTGAAAATACATATTGGGATTGGTATTCTACACTTAATTAATTTGTGGACGGACATTGTGCTTCAAGGATCGTGTTCCTCGGAAAGCTCGTACCTATCAAGAGGCTTAGCGGAGTCAGCCGAGGATTGTCGTTTGGCAGTACGCATGCAGGAAAGTCAGACGGAAATCTTTTTGGAGGATTGTTGGAAACACGTATGATAAATAGCTATTTCATATATTTTCAATTTAATTATTCATCTGAGTCATTTTTTGTTTGATTGATTGTCAGATTCTGCTGCAGTCTAATAAATGTTCTTTTCTAAACTATCCACGGCAGTCATTTTTTCTTTGCGGGCAAAATATCATCATGATCATACTAATAGTAAATAAGAAGCTGACCACCCTTAGATTGATTTTTCATCTTGAATGAAGCTACATGTACAAAGTAGGCAACACATGCGTTATTTGGAACCTCCTAGTTTGCTTTTATAAAAAAATTCCAATTCATATGAATTCAATTTTTTAAGTAAAAAATTTCGGAATTGTCTAAAACTGTGTAGATCAACAAATTGTTGTCATAGGAAAAATGTGGACCCTGAAATATAAAATCAAATTTCATATTATGGAAAAAGTTGTAGAGAACTTCGCCAGAATTGCATCAAGTTCATTCAGTCGCCTTTCAAAAAGACATATATTACGGATGTACTGGGACAGATGTCCTTTTCTCACATGATCCTATAATTCTTTTCAAGATAACGTGCGTTTTGATGCTTAATCCAGCATTGTATACCTTATCCCAACTCGTCTTTTAAAGGTCCATATTTGCTGACTGCTTCGAATTTCCAATATTCAATTGGTCATTTGAGCTTGATTTAATTTCAAAATATTTATGTTTCATTCCGCAACAAGGTACCAATATGTCTGCCATTTTATGGTGTTATATGTACAGAAACTGAAAATTAGAAAAAGGTCACAAACCTATTCCCATTTTGTTACCCTATTGATTTATTGAAGTGTGCTTTGACCCTTTTATCTGAATCTATACAACTGGATCATTACCATCTCTAACTGAGTTTGCAATCTGTTTTTGGACACCTGTTTGTCTTATAGCTAGCGACGCAAAACATCCTAAAATAAACTATATGCATGAAGATTTATGCCATATGCTTTACCTCTCATTCAGAAATATTTGCCTAAGGCTGAATAATATTTTTATTATTTTATTATTATCTTTGTATGGGCTCACTATCTTTAGAATAGCTTTCTATAGCGCAAATTTTCTTTACCGGCTTTTCATTAATTTTCCTTTGAAAACACATATTAACATAATTTCAGTTGTCGTATTTATTTTACATTTGTTCGTTGAAAATTGAAGGGCTCGGATTGAAGGTCGTATAATTGCAATCGTTTAGGGGACTATGCATAGAAGTACATGTACGTACCTTTTTGTCGTTAAATAAGTTTAACGATAACACCTTAAAAGCTTATATTAATGTGAATTTCGTTTTATACAGTCATGCTATAACGTTTGTCAAATGACGGTTTTCCTGCATTATTGAACACGATAACATTCTTTTATAGACATAAACCGTAATTACCTTTTTTGGATCATGAATTTTCGAAATGCTTGTCAAACACGGCAACCGATGTGTTATTGTCATTTCAAAAACGATTAAAAACCAATTGTCTAGCTGAGTGCATGGAAAAATTTAGAAGTTTGAATGTTATGAAATAGTTATTGTTTATCATAAATCTTAGTTATTCATACACCTTATCCTTACGAACATGCATATTGAAAGCATTAGTTTATATCAAGAAAGTCGATCTGTTCTGAAAATCAATGTTAAGAAAAAAGTCTAAAAATGATTACAAAAACCGTCACTTAATTCAAAATGTGTTGTGTATACATCAATGTTATGTTCTTTGCGTCGAGCGTTTAAAGTTCCTCATTTCAGTTAACCCTATTTAATACGGAAAAAAATTGGATTATATCCCCAGGAAGCATGAACCAGTTTTTAATCCAAAATTAAAATGTGAGCTCAAAATACATTATAAGGATTTAAAAGATGCAGACATATATACATGTATATTCAAAAAATTATTTTTCCTTGGTATAGGGATAAAATAGAATCCAAATTTAAATGCAAAACTCTTACTCCAATCTAAAAACTTTCGCCCCATCAGGCTCATCTGTAGGTTTACTGGATTTACTGAATTTCCTATCTAATCTACTACGAGCCCCCGTGGGGCAAAAAGTGCTTTAGATCGAGTTTTTCAGTTAAATTTGGATTTTATTCATGTACAGGTAAATATATGTTTAGGCATGATTTTTAATGCTGCATTTAAGATCTTCTAGATGATACGTATGCAAGACGAGATACTGTAATGTATGCAAGAAATTTTCACGAGAGCCTCGTCATCGCAAATATTTATCTCCGCGAACAGGTCCATAAGGTCTCTGTCTCAATCAACAACTATCCAAACTAGACTTGATCAAAAAAATGAATTGTCAAGGACTTATTTTCGCCTGCTAAAACGCGAAATAAAATCGCCGCGAATAAAAGTTGGTTTACAATAAAAGAAAACCTGTTGTACGAAAAAAGAAATTAGTTTGAAATTGTTTCTCTTAAATTTATCAGCACGAAGTTTTAGATAACCGACTGTTTTTATAACTGTAAACTCTCTTTTAAAAATCAGTTAATTTGTTTCAATTTCATCATGTTCGTCTGATTAATACATGTATGTCTTCACTGTGGTACAATGTGGTTATAGCGATATCTGAAATTCTTGATTACTGCAACTCCAATGACATGTTTTAAGTTTCATATGATAGTTCTAAAGACGGCGATGTGTCCGATATAAATCAGACGGGGGGGAAATATAATTTGAACGTTTTCATACATCGTGTCGTTATCCGGGAAAATTGACAGTTGTGTCTCTCAAATCCCGAGAATAAGCTTTATATTGTCGATCATAAATGCATACAGCTACGTTAGTTAAAATCATAAGTACGTCCGCAAAACCAATCACTTTTATAAAAATGAGAAGGATTCTGTTTATACTTGAAGGCTCATTTGTCGAGACTCTGCTTGTAGAATTTGTGTACATGTATGAGGATGTTTCTGTCGTCCAGATGGTGTCGTTTTCCATTACCGTACTAGTGACCGTAAAAGGTCTTCCATTTCTATGAATAAAATTCGTAAAAGCAATATCTTTGAATATACTTCGGTATTTTTATCGTATAAAGCTTTTTAGGCATTTCAAGTTAACGACTATCCAATAAAAAAAAATGATAATTTGCCTTTAAAACAGATATTTAATTTAACAAATTTGTAAAAGAAATGAAATCAATCTACCTGTTGATGGAAGGGGACAACCTTGAGAAAAGTGAACAATTCCACCGAACATTGACAGTGTTCTTGACACTTTTCTCCATAGTAAGGAAATGGACATTTTGTACAGTTTATTCCAGCATATCCTGGTAAGCATTCTATAATGATGTTTATTCTTGATTAGCTTTGAAATGAAATGAAGTCTACAATGGAGGATCTAAATACATATTAAGCAACAAGAAAATATTTAACTAATTGTCCTGACAGGTTTTATATCAAATTAAAAATTCTCTTTCACAAAGGTTTGGATGAAAATGCACTTTCAAAAACTGTTATCCAATAACATTTAAACTGTACAAAGAAAATAAAAGGATTTGTAAAACGTAACCTCCATTGTAATGTTTGGGACTATTAATTAAAATCTAATCTATGTAGGCAACTTTACATGTATATATAGTTGATAGATAATAAGCAATCGTTATTTACTCCCATCATAGTTTTATTTTTAATTAAAGTCAATCTGTACATACATATGTGATACATAAAACATATGAAAATGGTGCCGCTAATTAAAAAAGTTGCTAAGTTTGTTCGATTACGGGATCGTCACATATATATTTTAATTAACATGTAATTAATTAATTGATTATTAATTGATATTCCCTTAAATACTAGAACCCATGGATACTATAATGCTATTTTGAGCTATTTAAAGACAAGCACGTGAGAAAAAGGTTGGGGTACCTTTATATAGCTTTAGCAGTGCTGCTAAAAAACATTTTTTTATTAGCATGCTAAAGTAATTTTCATACATTTCATGTAAGAAGGAGTGTAATATACAGAGGAATCGAACAGTATTCAACCCCAAAAGTAAATTAAAAAAAAAAAAACACACACACACAGGAGCAGAGGAAACATCTCCAAAACATCAAAGGTGGGATTATGTACCATGGAGGAGTAAGCATCCCCTGCTAACCGGTCACACCCGCTGTGTGCTCCCTTGTCGTGATAACTTTAAAATGACATTTTTATCTACATGTATTTTTAACATTTTTTCAACATTTTTACATGATTTGAATGGACAACAGATTCTCTCATTCACTTACTTTTGCATGCTTGACTTTCGACATCCCACGAGTAGTCCGGACAGCAACTTTTGAAACCTCTGTGTGAATGAATTTTATACAAATGGAATTAGAATTTGAATGCTGTAAATTTATTATATTTGGAGTGTACGATATTTGTCGGAAAGAAGATGGGAGAACAAGGCGGGCATAATGCGGGCATAATGCCTATAGCGTCCGATATTAAGAAATCTTATTAATTATGTGAATTGAGTATTTCAATTTACTTCAAATTATTGAAATTTTTTAAATTATTAGGATAAAAAAACTTTTTTTAAAGAAAATAAATCTCGTAAAATATTTCTTTCTTTCATAAAATTAATAGATGGTATTCGTGGGATTCGAACCCTTGCAATAAAATCCCACGTATCAATAGCATAATGCTTTGAGACTAACGAGTTAACCACTATGCTGTATAACTCATGGTGATTTGGGCATTTAAATCATGTTTGTGATATTACACGCGACTTAATGGACTTGAAGTATTTCTCAGAGAGATGCGAATGTTGTGTCATAAAAGTGTACTTTTTAGGTATAGTGGGTCTTCGCTCTATGTTTTTTAAACCAAAAAATGAGTATTTTATTGCAAACTTTTAGGATCATCTTTCAAAAAAATGGAGCGAAGACCTACTCATATTGAAAGATTTTGTTCAAGTACGAGAAAATGATCGTGTTCTTGTTAGTGTGTGTAAGCTTTTTCATAAGTAAATATTTTCTGTTTTTGTGAGATTTTTGTAAATTGTAGAGATTTCACATAAAGAATACTTTAATATTAGATGAAATATTAAATAAAATTTGGATTTAATTGAGATTAAAATTTCCACTTCTTATCTGTCGCATTTTAGGCACTTCGCCCGCCTTATTCACTCATCTTCTTTATTTTTCAAGAAGTTAACGTACAGATTTGATTTCGCTATCTAAATGTGCTCGATATAAATGTATGGTACATGTATGTATACAAGGCATTAAGCGATGCACTTAATTTTGTAGACTCTGCTTTCCGCCAAAATTGTTAGATATAATACACCGTTAAATGTAATACATTTACAGTGATTCAAACTAAAAAAAAAGCGTATTGAGCGCAATAAAAATGTATTCATACGTATGAATTTTCTACATACTGAAAGGAAAAAGAGACGCATGAGAACATAATGTGCGAGGTTTTCTTTTACTATGTGACCGAAAATTATGAAAATGGATCAGATGTGCAGTCGGTATAAATGTTTTTTTCAATCATTGTATGGCTTAATGAAGTTACATTGGGTCCCGTAATTGAATTTCATATGTGAATAAAAAAGCAACAACATGTTTTGTATTTAACTTTTTTTGTTCA
>NW_026921339.1:0-18464 GCF_032062105.1 Saccostrea cuccullata
ATTCATCGGAGATGACCCACCAGCCAGGCGAATGTCCACTGTAAAATCAGGTTTAAAAAGATGATTATTGCAGAAAAGATAAAGCCTATATCTAATCTTTGATAAAAAGAAACTGTCAAAAAGACAAATCATCATTTCGTTAGACTAAGTTTTATTTTCGATACAATGACCTTGTCAGTAAATACAATTTATTATGTAACCTTTTTGAAACTACTTTCAACAAATTATATAAACTTTTCTGAGAAAGTCCTAGCAAATTCTTAAACTGCGTTAACTTACTGCAAGCAACACCTGCATCATAGTAATGCGCTTGAAATGGAATAGGATCTGTTGTTTTGCTGCACTGATAGAGCGAGCTCTCACGTCCAGTACAATGGAGAGCATAAAGAGACATATCAATATGTCCCGACCCCCTTCCAAAATGTAATGGAGATGTTTCGTGGATAACAGCAGCATTTTTTCTGAGAGAAATTAAAACAATAAAAACAAGAACATTGATGCTCGTGTGAGCGGGGATAATTCTAGTTTTTAATTCACCTGTACGTTTTCGATTTTAGTAACTTTTTAGTAACTTTTCGACTGTACGGAAAGCAAGTCAATGCAAGATATAATCCCACACTGCGGAGATGACTCGAAGGTCAACAAAAATGTATAATAAATTTGCATATTTTAAATACATGTATGATGACATTTATTAGAACTGTGAGTCATAATAAGAATGAATTTTTGACATTTTCCCAGTATCTTGTATTAAAGTTATTACCGTCTTCCTTGGAAGACGGTATTGTATAGTTGAAGTTTTTTACAGTCGTCGGACTATGCACTTCCTCTCTTTTGTGATTGGTAGAAATTGCATGATGAGAAAATTTTCAATTATTTCATTGGTTGAAATGCTGTTCAGGGCAAGGGAGATAACTTTCTGATGATCTATTTTTCGTACGACTTAACAATTTTGCAAGATTTCCAATCTTAAAAAAAATAACAAAACGAACAACAAAATCAGCAGTAATTAATTCTAAATAACATGATATTTTTTATAGCAATAAATAAAATGGTCTTTTTAATTTCAGTATAAATAAAATTTGATAGTTATTGCTTGCAGGTTTTACAATTTGTTATCATTATTTTCCCCTTTCTTGTTTGAAAAGTGAATGTAGTCTCGTTTTCCCCAGACTCTCGCTCTCGAGACTTTGCCCGAGCGAGAGTCTGGTCTGATTCCTATTTAATTTTTGTAATTTCAAATCGAGGCTTACCGAGAAATCGGTATGTATTTTTATTGGCTTATACATTCTTTTCGAATGCTAAGATCTGTATTCTTTAAAAAGATAGAGACTGCGCCTTTACTTTTATCTGGTTTTATAATAAAATACCTCTTTCTGCTTTACAAGGAACAAAAAACGCATATATCTTTGTTTAAAAAGTAAATTCTCACATGTTTTTCATGGGAGTCGCCATCTTGTTAGCCGGTTTAGCGACCTCTACTGGTTACAAAAATTAAATAAGACTCAGACCAGACTCTCGCTCGGGCAAAGTCTCGAGAGCGAGAGTCTTGGGAAAACGAGACTAGAGTGAATGGGAATCAGCCGAGGTTTGACGAAAGCTCTCGGCCAGTCAAAGTTTACGGAGATGACCGAGCGACAACCGTGGTAGGGCCAATGCCCGTAAAAAGCTAATTTAGAAATACAAAATCAAGAAATTCAAAAGAATTATACGGCCTGTTCAGTATAGATCAGTTTACTGCTTAAAATTGTTGCTAAAGACGGTAAGCTTTTTTGAAAAGCTCTACTTGTTGTTACCGTCTTCCTTGGAAGACGGTATTGTATAGTTGAAGTTTTTTACAGTCGTCGGACTATGCACTTCCTCTCTTTTGTGATTGGTAGAAATTGCGTGATGAGAAAATTTTCAATTATTTCATTGGTTGAAACGTTGTTCAAGGCAAGGGAGATAACTTTCTGATGATATATTTTTCGTACGACTTAACAATTTTGCAAGATTTCCAATCTTAAAAAAATAACAAAACGAACAACAAAATCAGCAGTAGGGTGAATTCACCATGCATCGGATACCCTTGTACTTCAACAAGTTCTAGCGGTTTCGCTACCGACGGAAAATTATCAAAATGGAGTTTAACATTTAGTTTGTGATTAAAATAACAATTTAGGACACAATTATATGCCGTTTATTGAGAAAATATCCCCAAAAATCGAGTTTTTAGAAAAAATTGAAAATTCACCATGGATCGGACATTGTTCACCATGCATCGGTCAGACGGTATGGAGACCGGAAAAATATCATACCTTTATCACAGTGCTTTAAAATCCTTGATATGGATATATTTTCATCTTTTAAATAAGAAATAACCCTCAACTTTAATTTATTCGACGATATTATTGCACAAATGTAGAACGATTCTCGAGACCTCACTCTGCCTTAGAAATGCTTTAAAATGCTTATAATGCCGTAATTCGCGCCTTTTTCTCATGGTTTATCATACTCTGGTTTGTAGAAATAAATTGAGTAAAATTCCAGACATCATATATCGATAACTTGTATTTTGACTGAAAATATAGAGTTTTTATTTTCTTTTTCTTCAAAAAACAGCTGTCAGCTGGGTTCTGTATGAAAATGGTAGTGCTTACCTTTGCATCGAAAAGTGTCCGATGCATGGTTAATTTGTGTCCGGTGTGTGGTGAAAATAGCATCCTAGTAAAAACCAGCTCTGATAAGAATTAAACAAACATTGGAGTGAAATTTAATTATAATTTATGTAAAATTACCAATCCCTGACAAAATTCACCAAAGTCCGACTTGTTCCGTGGAAGTCGAATTTCAAAGAACGATAACTCTAAAAATTGCAAAATCATAAATTTCGGGTTATTCCCCTTTGATGATGTAAAATATGACGTAACTTCAAGGCCATTTGCAGGGTATTTTTATCACAACATGATAAACACAATCGGTATCATTAAAAAATTTAAATCTTCGTCTTTATGACAAAAACAAATAAATACACAGAACTCTTAAGTTGAAAGAGAGTTTATTGCCTAAAGTTGTCCGAAGCAAGGTATGTGTCCGATGCATGGTGAACTCACCCTAATTATTTCTTAATAACATGATATGTTTTATAGAGATAAATAGAAAGGTCTCTTTAATTTCATTATAAATAAAATTTGATAGTTATTGCTTGCAGGCTTTACAATTTGTTATTATTCTTTTCCCCTTTCTTGTTTGAAGAGTGAATGGGAATCAGCCGAGGTTTGCCGAAAGCTCTCGGCCAGTCAACGTTTACGGAGATGACCGAGCGACAACCGTGGTAGGGCTAATGCCCGTAAAAAGCTAATTTAGAAACACAAAATCAAGAAATTCAAAAGAAGTATAGATCTGTTTACGATTTAAAATTGTTGCTAAAGACGGTAAGCTTTTTTGAAAAGCTCTACTTGTTAAGCAAAATATATTCAAGTCTTTGGAGAGTACGTGCATGTGGTCTACGATACAAAATATGTTGTTGATGTTACGAAAAACGTCAAATACAATACTTACGTCGGATATCCCAGCATACGACACACTACCTGGGCAGCCTTGTCATCAAAAGTATAGACATCAGAAGTGTGCTTGTAACCAGGTACAGTGGCCCATGTCCCGTTATAGGACACTTCAACTCTCCCCATCCAACTGGTTGATCCATTTACCAATCTGATTCTTCCTTAAATGATAAATTAAGACATGCTGTATTTCGGGCTGTATAAAACATTGATTCAGTTTCATAAACTATCAACTGTTTCAATCACTCATAGTAAATGTTTTGTCAAAAGAATGAACCGAATTATTGATTTTTGCACCATTAAATTCAGACAAATAATCTTCGAGATTAATTTTGATTGGATAATTATTATAAAAATAGATTTCTGTAAAAATATATAATTAAACACTTAACTGCTTCATGATCGAAAGTAGGAAAAATTCCCTGACAGGTAAAAATTATGACTTACATATATTTTCAGTCCTCTCCTATTAAATTTTATGTAAATAATACAAATGAAAAATAGGAAAATATCTTCTCTAATTTTATTTTTTTTTTACCACCCAACTAAAGGTCTACTCTGCATACGAATTTCTGTGAGGTATGGATTATGAAAGTAAGCGTGATCTTAGTTAGAATAATCTAACTGTGTCTCGGTACAGGCCCTCACCACAGTTAGAATACGTCCCATATACTTGTAATGTAGCAAATCGGAGTGGATCCGCTCCGAAACGATTTTGAAGAATATAAAATGATTTTCACTGGGAATAACTACCAAAATAATCAAAACAAACCTTCTTGAGATTGCTTATGCCTTTTATCCCAAAAAATAATCCATATAAATACGAAAATCCAATTAATTTTCTCAACGTTTTTCTCGCGATTCAAATTACCTGCCATGTTTACATTCGGAACTCTCTAGATTGTTCCTATTAAATGCACTATGCGAGTTATCGCCCGTGTTTCTTTCTGCTACATTACGAATACACGGAACGAATTCTATCGTTAAACCGGGTCCGTAGGACAATATCATTTTAACGATTGAACATTCTATCTAGCGTAATCTATGCTAAGGGACGATATTTTAATAGATTAAAATTGTTAATTATGAAAAAAAACTTTATATGAAGAAGGGTCATGTGTCATGCAGACTTGAGTATATCCTATTACCAGTTGCAACTTTATATTTATAAGCATACCTGGAAGGACCTTATCATATTCCAAGGAATGAACACGCTCTGTTAAGTTATGGATCATTGCGTCCACAGATGACTCATGATTGGATATCTGTGATACAATTTGCTGTACATTTTCTATAGCATGCACACGATTTGAGATATTTTTCAGCAATGCATTCATTTGTACCTTAAGACTAGTCATTTGCATGTCTGACACCTTTTCATTTTCTACAGCATGCACACGATTTGAGATATTTTTCAGCACTGCATCCATCTTTATATTGTGACTAGTCATTTGCACGCTTGATACCTTTTCATTCAAGGCAAGAGTTAACTGTCGAATGCCATTTTCCACGGTATGAAGTTTCGTCATAACGTCTGTTAAGTTTGTTTCACCGACTAAATTTGAGCTCGAATGGTCGCTGATAGCATTTTCAACAGTAAATTTTAGCACAGATATTTCTGCATGCAGTTTGTTGATCTCATTAGCAAGGCTTGAATTCCTTCCAGCTTCTTGTTCAGTTTTCAAACGCTTTATTTCCTCGGCATTTTGCTTCAAGGAATTCTTCATCTGTATCACTTCTTGCATGAGAAAAACCAGAGTATCAGGATGAGCTGCTGGCGTTGTTTGCTGATGGTTATTAATATTTTCTAAGAGAATGCAATTTGCCACTATAATGTTTGTAGCCAGAAAAAAGGTTATTAGACAGATGACAGCCATAGCGTTTGTCCCATGTAAGACGTTATGCCACAAGACGGAGCTTACATGTTACTATTAAATTCAAAATCACCTATTCTGATTGGAATATTATTTGATAAGTTTTTGTTTAGATAAAGAATGAATATCATTGTGGGAAAGCAAACAAAATCTCATGAAAAATGATAAGAAATTCTTCTTTTCAAGTTAACAGTGGTGTTTAAAGATTGTCTCTAGGAGATTAAAACAATGAAAACTACTTTAGTATCTTTTTAAGTACGAATTTCAATTCATAAATGATAATATTATCATGATATTTGTTTGTTGAAGTCTTCATTGAGGTTTTTTTAATCAAAACTTCGTACAAAAGATGATCTGAAAACTTGCATGATTGTTTTGTTTCCAGAAGAAGAATCCTCAAAAACAAGAGGCCAAATGATCTTAAAAGCCTCTCTGCGTTGCATTAATTTCGAGAGTTTTCAACCTTTTGGAATAAAAAATTGGGAACTGACTATATGGTTTGTTATTCATCATCAGATTGCGTGATGTTTGCTTGCCAGTTTCAATGCATTTAAAAAACCTGCATATCATCTACTAAGTCCCACTTTAGAAACATTTTTATAAATAGTTGGAAGAACAGGATACACGTGCTGACGTCAAGTTTATCGGATATATAACAATCATATTCAATTCGTGATTTTAGAATAAACCTATTGTTGAAATTTATAAAATAATAAAAAACAAATTTTCCCTGTGAAAAGTATTTGTCGGGAAAAAATGTTCTTTTATAATTTAGAAAAAATAAAAAAAAACCAATCAGGTATTCATTGGAAGCCTATATTTCTTTGATACTTACAGTGTACATGCTTACCGCTATGCTACACGTCAAGCTCCTGATAAATGGTGATATCTAAATCAGGTTTTTTATATATTACTTGACTTAATAGACTTATTTTGTAGAAAATGGGAATTATTTGTCATACATGTAAAAGTGTACTTTTAGGAAAAATGTGTCTTTGCACAATGTTCAATCATATTTTTAAAAAATGTGTAACAAGTATCTATGAAGTTGGTGCTTTTTGCCCTTTTTAGTTTGTGTCTCCTATTGCATTGCATGGCAAACATTTCCAACAATTACTAGATTTTAACAGATTCAGATATCTTACATAAAGTAGTTTAATGTTAGAAGAAATATAAAAAAACAGTTCAATATAACTGATACTGTAAACCAACTTTTATTCGCGTGCGAGAAATTTTCACGAGGTTCGCGAGAACCTTGTCATCGCAAATATTTCTCTCAGCGAACCGGTCCTTAATGTCTTTTTGTCCTTTACCAAGAGATCCAAAAAGGCTTCATCGCGAAAATTAATCATCGCAATCTGTTTTACCACGGTATATCGCGAAATAAAGTCGTCGGGAATAACAGTTGGTCTACAGTATTTAATTCTTTACCTTCTTTGCAGACATTTCGCTTGCCTTTTTCACCAATCTGCTTAAAAAAGTACAATTGGTCTAAATGATGTAAGTATAAAAGGCAAACAATCAAATAACAAGTATAATGATTGATACATGTAGTTACATATAATTTACTGTTTAGATTGTTTTCCCCTTATAAGATAAGGCCACTTATAAAAGACATTACTTGTTTCCATTTAAGGACACCAAATTTAGACATTAAAACTATTGCAATTGCTTGATCCACATAGTTCAGAATGTCAAAGGGTTCAACACTTGTTGTATCAGGAAGTCTGTCACTGTGTTTTAAATCTCTCATCCAAAAAACCTACAATCATCTATTTAGTTACGATGAAAACATGGCGAAGGAAACGTTGCTTATACTTTATTCTGCGTTCAATCGACTTTTCGGCTAAAGATCTCGATTGTTACAAGTATAAGGGCACTTAAACTATATCAAAAAAGTTTAAGAACTAAATAATAAAAAAAACGACAACGCATTCACTATATTAAGGAACCAGAACACTTATTGTTCTTCCAACATTTTCGATTTTGTAAAATTCATTTGAGTTATTGAAATTTCATAAGAGTTAACGTTCCAATTCATTTGCTTAACGTAAAATAATGGTAGTTGTTGTTGATTACCATTATCAATTTGCTCATTTTCCTTGATTTTCCTTGCAAAACATTCTTCTCTTGCCTTGTGTGCATATGAAAAATTAGAGTGTCAAGATGACTTGCCGAGGTTGACGAGGTAGGTTGCGTGCAGCTGTTAATATTTTCCTATAAATAGAATTTATCGCTTTTTTGTAAAGAAAATAAAATCAAATTCAGTAAAATATGTATTACATGTACAAGGAAATCACTGCTTTTAAAAAATGCATACATATGTGATAAATGATGTTTCCCATTTTAGAGTTAATTGTTAGAGTTTAGAGCACATGTAAACCTTCAGTTATAGGACCAAAGACAATTATCAGGCTCATATCGGTTATCTGCAAATCGTCAATGGTTGCAACATTAGATGTTTTATTTGTATTGTTTATTTTCGATTACAATGTTTTATACCTACGAAAGAGTATCTGTTAAACACGTTTACACAGAATTAGAAACCGCTTGCTTTGTCCTTCAACTTGATATTAAAATTGATCAATTAACAGTCATTATGGCTGTTTCCGTTAATATGTTGACTCAGTATATCCTTGTCAGCTTGACACAAACAAAACATCAGATTTTTATAAAATTTTGTTTTATATTTCAATGTTTAACTGTCTTTATACAATTACTATGAACTAAAATGTATGGTTTAAAAACAAGAATTCCCATTGATTTTTTTTTCTGTTTACATATGAAATATTGTTCTTTTTCACCATTACCTACATACAGTTATAATGTTTCCCAATATTATAGCATCACAAAAGCATAATCTGAGTACAATTAAGTTTTATGCAAGCAAGATTCTCGCATGTAAGTTGATGCAGCAGGAATTTCAACAAATTCGATTAAAGTCTGTATTTCGTCTACAGTCGTAATAAATACTTTTTTTTAGTAAAAATCACCAATCTCTGAATGTTCTGGGTACTTTATAAATTTCTATATGGCTCCCGGTGAAAGTGATTTGTCAACAGGAGATGCTTACGTCTCCTAGGCACTTGAAACGAGTTCTGAAATTTTCCATGATACGCGAACATATCATATTTACCTATTTTATTGAAAGTTTTAAAATCAATCAGGGCCTACTGTTTATCTTCACACTTTTTCATTTCATGTGTATCTTATGGTATAGTATAGTTCTTCACTTGAATTCTATTTTTTGTATTCTATAATTTTCACTATAATTGTATAATTATCTATTGAATTGTATATTTTTTATTTGTTTTCTAAACTTTTCATTGATATCGTAAAATACCATTTGAATTTTATTATTTTTCTTTGTATTTGATATTTTCCTTAATAACAGTTTTTAATTTGTATGATTAGAATTCAGTGGACAAATCAAGCAAACATTCGTGTTATTGAAAACAAAAATTGTTGCACAGAATCAAAAGAAAATAGTTTGAAGTTTTTTTCTTAATAATACATGTATTTATTTTGTATATTTAATTATTCATTGTCTGAAGTAAATGTTAAGACTATATGCATAAATAATTGCACTACATAGGATTAAAAAAATCATGGTCATGGGATATAAACAAATTTAAAAGAAAGGTTCAGTGTCGTTCACATTTAAGTATTGAAAACACTTTTTTAAAAAATCTCTGTTAAAAATACTTAGTACTACTTTCTAAATTGTTATAAAGAAATAAAAATACTAAAGTATTTGTTTTGTAACACGAGTAAATCTGATTCAAATGTTCGAAAATTAATATATAAAGAACTTGAACATGTTGAAAATACTGTATATTATAAAGGATGTAATTGAAGGAATCAAAACAATTGAAGGCCTCCATCCGTTATATTCAATGTATTCTTACTTTTTGTTTCATGAGAAACCTCTCTCCGCACAACATTGTAAACTTGGAATGTGATGAAAATATGGTTTTGCTACATGTTTTGATTATGGATATTTTACATAATGCATGTATGTTTAATCGTGTATTTTTTATTGTGTTTGAATATGTCTATGATGCTTATTGTCTTTTTTTAATCAATAACATAATGTTCATTCAAATTTTAACCTTGAAATTAATTTGCATGAAATAAAGCACCGTCACCTCATGCAGATATTTATATTTTACATTTATTAAGTAAACGTAATTGGATCAAAAAGTAATAAAGGATAAATAAAGGATCTACAAGTGAAAACTGTACAACAATTAACATGATTTTACCTCCCTTTTAAATAATTTGTAAACGGTGCATTTTTAAAACGAAGCTCTTATAAATGTACATTGGTAGACGACATGATAAGCGAGTGTTTTAAATGGCCTTCATTTCAGGCACTTATCTCGTGCTATAAGCTGGACCCTGAACTTGTTTACAAATTTGATGGATCGACTTAAAATATGTAAGTAGATATTTTTTCCCTCATATCGTGAGGAGATATATTTATTTATTTTAAAAATACGACGATTTTATAATTATTCAAGTTTTTTTTAGCATTTTAATATTCTTAAAGGGGCATGGACAGAATTTCAACTTATCTTTTAAAACCAATTTTAATGTTTACAATTCCTACCTAAGGCATCATCTAATGTACATTCCTTATTTTTTTTAAGCAAACAAGAATGTTCAATTCAATAAACACGACGTGTCCCTATACAAATTGGGTCCCGACTGCAAGGAAGTTATGTGCTGACCCCAATAGATATCATTGTTTAAACGATGAATTTGGTCGATCTGGCTGGATATGCGCGGATCCAATATGGGTGGAAGCTGGTAGGTTTTCTTTAATACGATATATGAATAATAATTACCATTTATTTGAACCTATAACATGAGTTATGATGAAAATTTGGCAAATCAATAATACAAGTGAATGTACATTTTATGTTCCTGTGATCAAATACTCAGAGATAAGAGCTACTGACTTGTCAATCTGTCTGTTAGTCATTTTGTCATCAAAACATTAACCTTGCCCATAACTTTTGATCGTTCAAGGTTAAGGCTAATATATTCCATATGTGTATTCCTTGCAACGAGACTTTTTCTAAGGAAAGAGCTTATTTTCAAACATTTTTTCAGAAGAGCTTAGGTTCTCATACTTTATATATGAAATAATTTAGAGAAAACTTTTTCCCACAGTAAAATATTATGAACATTTGATTTTAAACTTAGAGGTTTTCAAAATTTTCTACTCTGATTTTATCTTTTTAAAGAGTAGAACTGGGGTTTAACAGTTTATATTAATGGTGTATATTTGTGTTTTGAAATCAGCAATTTAAACCTTTGGCCTGGGTGATTTTGATCTTTCATGAAAAAGATTTGATTATAACTTTTGAACTATTAGTGCTAGAGCTTTTAAATTTCTTATATTTCACATGTTTGTTACATGCGACGACCTCTATTCATTTTCTATGATTTTCACTATTTGACAGTGACATTTAAGTTTGATCAACTTTTTAAAAAAACTTCAATATTGGTTATAACTTCTACTCTAGATTGTTCTTTGGCTTTCACGTTTTATGTATATTCATTGAGAAAACATCTTTTTTTGCTGGAAAACAACATCATTTTGTCACAAAAGGACATCATTTTGTCACAAAAAAATATTATTTTACTTTTTAAAAATGTTCGCTCGTCAGCCTTTGAACAGATTGTTGATCAATTTAACCTTAAATTTAACATCTTTTAATAATATCTTCAAAGTAATATTGCCCCCCCTTTTTCTTTCAATTTCTGATAAATGATATTTTAAACATTTTTTAATTGCAGAAAAATGCCATTACTTTTAAATGATTTCATTGCGCTTTAATTCGTTAACGTCAGATAAATACCATTATTTGAGTGCAGTAAGGTCAAAAATGGACTGTGCGAAGTTGTCTAAAACCATTAGTGTTGTCACAAATTTTAATGTGACTAGTCAAGATGAAGAAAAAAACTGTGTTTGCTAATATGATTAATGTTTAATTTTAATATCAATTTTAAAAATATATATTAAAGAAAAAAAACTATGAAAAAATGATTTATCTGTTAAACTCTTAGATGCAATAACATTTCAAAATACCCATGTAGTGTTAAAAACATTGCACTAACCCTAATTTTGTGATTATTTTATTAATAAGCTATGTGTGTAGATTGATTGATTGTATATTGTTTAACGTCCCTCTTGAGAATTTTTCACTCATATGGAGACGTCACCGTATGCCGGTGAAGGGTGTCAAATTTTGACCTATACTCGGCATTCAGGGCCATTGAGTAGTAAGGGTTCTTTATCGTGCCAGCGCCTACCGTGACACGGGGCATACGTTTTTAAGGTCATATCCGAAAGACCCGTGACTTTCACTTCTAGTGCCGAGCGCTTTGCGAAGGAACAGTCACTACCTTTGTTTACGTCTTAGGTATGACGCGCCGCCGCGAACGAGAATCGAACCCGGGCCTCCCGATCACGAAGCGAACGCTCTACCACTAGCTTGACCGGTATATATAGTGTGTAGACTCTAAAAACATACTTGACAAAAAAATTCTCAATATTTCTGATAACAGGATTCAACCCCTTTATCAATTATTTTTCAACTGGTTGCATTAGATAGCAGATTTAAAAGTTTCAGCATTATTTATTTGTGACAGACATAATTAAGTATTCACTTACGAGCACTCTAGCGGATTTGCCTTAAGTGGTTGATGCGTAAAACATAAACCCATTATGCATTCGAAGAATTAATCTGTACTTGATCAATTTGACTAATTTGATTTTACCTTTTTCATATTAAATAATTTAGTTTTCATTTCAACTCAGGTCGGTGCCCGGAATTTAACACTGTCGCAAACAAATTAGATACAGTTCGATGTGCTGGAGAAAACTGTCCAGATGTAGTTTTCCAGTCTTCATTTGTTCATATGTGTGAGTTTTATTTTGCAATTGATATGTTTATTGTGAAATTCTTCAGATTTGTATTATCAACTCTGATATAAATCAATATTGCTTCAGTGAAATTTATTTATGTTACATTTGTACAATGTATCATACATACAATATTAAAAAAGCTCTTAATAATTTTACGTTTCAAGCCATATGTTTTCTGTTACAACCTAAATGGCGGTTTATGTAAAATGTACTTTTGAGTTAAGATAAGAATTAAGAGTTTCAAATTAAGATTATTTCATTTTCATGCCAATTATTATTTTTATTGTAATGTTTTATTTGCATATCATTTGTTTTAGATTTGGACTGTAGGGAATATGGCAATGAGAGGCAAGTGATATGTTTCAAATGTATCAAGTAATTGGTTGTCCTCTTTCATTCTTTCATGTTTTTTTCTCTTTCTATTCGCAAGAATTGAAATAAAGCGTAAAAAGATAAGACAGAACTGATAAAGAGCTAAAGAAAATAAATGCACACATATTTGTAGATGGAGTACGACAACACTTCCTTCTGTGGACCATACAACCGATGCTTCTAGTAACGCTGCCTCTGTTGGTATAACAATTGGCATCATCATTGCTGTGGTACTTGTGAGCATCATCGCTGTTGTTCTGCTATGTATTCTTTTAAAAAGTAAGTGATGATTTACATTTAGACCGGTGATGCAATTAAATATTCCATGCCGTTTTCTCAAATATTCCAACATTTTCAATACAGACGCATTGATTGTTTGATGATAGATTCCCTTTTGTGAAATTTTAAAAATATAGAGACGCGAAAGGAGAGATAAAAATTTATGCATATACTTGGTACTCACTGCCATTGAGAGTTGGGGATCTTTTTCGAGCAAAAACTATGACTATTGATTTATTTTTATACAGTCTCACCTCAGAGATCACATCCGAAGGACGGGTCTCCCTCAGTGGATTCGAAACTCCGTCCTAAGAATGAGTTTATTTTTCAGTAACTCTAGAGCAGATGCTTTATAACTACTGTATAATGCTGGGATGACACACGATTATAATATATATGGTACATGTACACATGTAAAATAAAACGTGAATCTGTGGAATTTTACAGAAATGCTTTTTTTATACAAGATCTGCCGGACCATGGTGGTTTTTACTGCGGGTTTGGCTAGAAATAATGGACTGGAATTATTCTGTCGACGTATTTGTGACTGATTTTTATTCAACATATTCCATTCTAGTGCAATTGATTTGGAAATAAAACAACCTTCCCTTCCCGCACCTTCAAAATTAGTTTAGCAATTTATTTCATAATGCTTATGTAGAATAAAATCTCAATTCATTCTTAAAATGTGTTCAGGGAGACGAAAGAACAAAAACGAAAAGGACCCAGAAGAAGGCATAGCAATGCTGGATACACCTGAACCAGATGATGAAAGGTCATTTTCTCGAGCACAAAGAGCTCTTCGTACAGAAAGATTTGTCGTCATAACAGGAATACAAGGAGCTGGAAAAACATATCTAGCTAAAAGACTCTGCGATGAATGGTTAACAGAGGAAAAATGTGTTTGGGTAACTGATCCGAATGCTTTCACTGTACTTTCAAATTTTGAAAGCCCATTTGTTCTTGATGATTTATTCCATGAACTAATGTCAGAAGACAAGGTTAGAGAAATAAAAGAAAAGATTGATTCCTTGTATGAAAATGTTGTGGCAAAACGTAATGGGAGAATAATACTCACAATTACAAGTTTAATTTTTCGAAGAAACAGATCTATTTTTGAGGAGAGGAAATATACAAATATAATTAATCTCGATAACCTCTCTTTACTGGATCGAGAAGAAATACTTCAGTTTCATTTGAACACGAATAAAATTGCAAAACAAAACTCAACAAAGCAGAATCCATCAGTCTTATTAAAAGATCAGGATTTTAAATTAATGGTTGAATTCAACATTCCTGGTAGCTTTGAAACCTTAGTGGAAAAAGGCATCGGATATACAGCAGTTATAGCATTGTATTGTAAACTCTATGGTCAAAAGGAGTTCCGTGACCAATGTGGAAGATTTATGAAAACTCCCATGTCGTGGTTGCGACAATATCTGAGAGATATGCTTGATGAAATGAACTTAGATAGAAAAATGGAAGCTATTGCTCTTTCTTTACTTGCTCTCCATGGTGGAAAGCTGACGTTTAGCAATTTGAATACGGCAATGGTTGAAAAATTAACGGGACTTGAAAACGTGAATTCAAATTGGAAAGAGAATTTACAGCAAACATTTAATAATCTGAGAAGTACGTTTGTCGATGAAAATGAAGGTTTATATTCATTTCAAGTTCCAATTGTCATGAAAGTTCTACTCAGAATTATTTGTGAAAAAGAGAGTGAACTTCTACAGTTCTGTGATGAAGATTTATGTGAACGCCGAGTTTGTCGATCCTCTTCATTTCCAAGTGATTTTAAAGGAAACTATCAAAAATCATTTTTCAAACATCCATAAATGTGATTTTCTCTGTTATTGCTTGATATGTTTTCTGGATATATAAGAATAATAAAAATAACTGAGTTTTTTTAAAATAACGTTTTTATAATGAAGATTTTCTTAAATGTATTTTCTGCACATACTACATCTTTTGAAAGGAAACTATTTCAAATAGGCCTTCTCTCCGTCAGATTTTTTTTTCTTCAAAATACTCCTTAGCCTTTTCTTTTCATTTTCAACTTTTGTATATCAGTATGATTGCTCATGATTTTTACTTTGAATAAAATAACATTACTAAAATTTATATTTTGTATACTGTCTAAAGTACCTTTTATTGTGAATTTCTATACTAATACATACTTGAATATACATGTAATTGGATATGACATACATGCGAGTTATGTGCAAGTACTAAGAACTGACGAGTTCAAGGCTCTACGAATATACGAAATACGTAAATATAAAGGTTTCGTTGTCGTCTTTTAAATTTTTTCATAAGAAATTATACTCAAATTATTCATTCTTTATAGTAATGCATGTAAAAATATGTATTCACGTGATGTATGCTGCAGATATTCATTAAAAATAATGTCTTTTAAAAGTTCAATGTAACGTTTTTACAAAGTACAAATAATTATTTGATAGGTCCGCTTAGGATTCCTTCCTAAGTATCACGTTTATAATATGAATCAAACAAACTTCAACAACAATGGCACTATAACAAGAAACTGACTGAAATTCACTATGCGTATATACTTTTTCCTCTGTCCTATCTGGATAAATGATTAGCAAACAAATATGAACTTAACGACAACGAATTATAAGAAAAGAATCAACCACAATTGAATCACTAACGATCAAGCAAATAATCAAATATGAAGTTATAACACTGTAGTTGCAGACTGAGTGGTTTAACCAACAATCCTGTTGTTTCCCGACACAGTCTGCAACTACCTAAAAACACACCCTAAAAGTCACTGAGACACCTTTTATTAAAAGTCACCAAGACACTATTTTAAGTCGCCAAGACACTATAGTCACTGAGACACACTATTAAGGAACTAGGTTCCTGAGCTGAGTGGTTTAACTAACAATTCTGTTGTTTCCCGACACAGCCCAAGAACCTAGTCCAGGAGGTGTTACTCAAACAATGAGTAACGACCAAGTAACCGATTGCTTCATGGGTGTCTGTATTTATACTGTTTCAAATAACTAATGATTGGTTGAAAATTTGCGAACTCTGATTGGCTACAATATCAAGCACTGATTGGTTAAATATAAAGTGATTCGATTGGTCGATTTCACATACTTTTCAATCCACTATGATTTTCTGTTTCATTACATTACCCACGCCTTCGAAAAAAATATGCGTCCTCGCATAGGTAAATAAAAGTATGATAAGGAAAACATTGAACTTTAAAACTGCAGTAGTATTTTCTACCCAACTAATTTTTATTTACATATTCAGAAAGAGACATAATCACTTAGGTAAGCTGGTCTGTTCCTCTTTCGTTTGCCATCTGCCTGAAAACGCTCCTTTTCATATGTTTCCTCAGCATCTTCAGCAATGTCTTCAGAGGAATCAGACATTGTATTTTCTGCAATATTTGTTTCCTGCAAAGGTTCCGATGTTAGGAATTGGTCTTTCATTAACCTTATTCTGTCAGTATGAATGACTTGGTTTGTACCCCTGTATCCACAGTTTACCTTATATTAGGTAACATTGGAACATTTCTCAATAATTTCAAATGGTCCTTGCCAATATGATGTAAATTTGGGAGATGTACCAGTCTTACGTTTTGGGAAGTAAACGTAAACTCTGTCCCCTGGCTTAAATGACTGCCAGTTTAATTTTCTATCATCGTACCACTTCTGTCGTTCTATTCTCTCTTTTGTCATTTCCCTGACAACTGCGTGTGCTTCTTCTAATTTTTCTTGTAACTCCCAAACCCATCTATTCTGTGGAATTCTCTTAATATCAGAATGGACCTCGTATACGATATCCAGAGGTGTAGCGACCTCTCTACCTAACATCATTTTGTTTGGGGTTGCGCCAGTTGATTCGTGGACTGCTGCTCTGTATGCCATCATTACGTATGGGAGATGTTCGTCCCAATCCGTATGGTGCTCATTTACATATGCTGATAACATGGTTTTCCTTTCACAGTTAAGTCGGTCCCACATGCAGAAGAGACTATTTGATTGGTTTTGTACAAAACTGGTTTGTTTTGTATAGCCTCATTTACTTTACTGGACAATACTGATAGTGTTGCTCCCGTGTCAACAAGCAAATTCGCTTCAATCCCCAGGATGGTAGTTTTTACGTACATTCCAGCTTCAGGGTCTATCTGGTTTACGCCAACTTGAGCTTTGTAAGACGTGATGCATTTGAATGTGTTTTGTACAGGATGTTTCTTTGTATTATATGAGTATTTCTTTTGTGCTGCTGCGTTTTGTTGAGTTCTATAACCTTGTGGACAGTCATATCGGAAATTATTTGGAGATCCACACAAATAGCAGCGTCTATTGCTGGTAGCTCCAACTTTCTTTTTGTATACAACATCCTGGGAATTCTTTGTTTTCATGTCATTAACTTCCTTACGAAGTTTTCTTATTTCATCCTTTAGCTCTACCAATATACTTGTGCTGATCTGATCTGATCTGTCTTTCTTGTTTCCCTCAGTTTTCTCTGACTGCATTGGTCGTAAGTGGGTTTGTTTTTCGAACATTTTACGATCAGATTTAACAAATGCTTCCAATTCGACAGCATGTCGAATAGCATCATTGAGATTTAATGGCCTTGCTTGTTTTATTCTCAATCTCATGTCAGCATCTTGGAGGGCATCAATAAACTGTTCTTTTGCCAGCGTTTCTTGTACATCTCTTGGCGCCGTTGGGTATGCCAAGCTTGTGAGTCTTCTTATGGATTGTCCCAGTTCTGGTAAAGTTTCCGTTGCTCGTTGTCGGCGTTCTCGCAGCTGGGTCCTATACAAGTCATTTTGATTCGAGGGTGCAAATCTCTCCTCTAATGCATTCACAAGTAAGACATAGTCATGCTTGTGTGTGTTAGGCAAATTCCCCAGTACACCTTGAGCCTGTCCTCTCAAGGAAACTGCTAAATATAAACCTTTCTCTTGTTCTGTCCACTTGTTCAACATGGCACAAGCATCAAAATGGGAACGGTAATCTAACCAGGATCCCGTACCATCAAATGTTGCAGGTTTTATATGGATCTGTGGTTTCTTCTCTGTTGCCGTTCTGATATCGGTCTCTGTATCTTGTCTACTAAATCGACGATCCTTTCGGCGATTAGTAATGTTTGACTCTTTTGCACTTCCAGAGACTGGTGTTGACATTAAATAACCAGGTCTTTTGCCCTCATCGGAAGGAACACTACTTGTACCAAACAACATTTCATCTTCCCAAGAAACTTTTCCTATGGGATGCTTTTTCGGTTTAACATCACCGTGAAAGTCTATATCAGAAAATCTCCCTGATGCAAAACCTGAATCTTTTGATTTCCTATCTGATCGAACATCTGGGGTACTTGTTTTATTAGCACTTGTATCCTTGGCTAAACTAGCATTGTGAATGCTTAAACTGTCATTTTTCAACTCTTGTAACTTTTGCTCTATGA